>NC_135875.1:23422298-23539798 GCF_031162955.1 Sander vitreus | reverse complement strand
AGCTAGAGAACTTACCAGAAGCTCCTTGTACTTTGGCCGTTTGGATTCATCCTTGGTAAGGCTGGACAGAAAGACAGAGACAAACAATGTCTATAAGCACGGGGAACAGGTGTTCACTCTGCTCCACAAAGAGAGAGTGTGGTGTGTGTGTGTCTCTGTGTGTGTGTGTGTGCGCCTACCAAAGGTTGACACAGCTGATGAACTTGGGGGAGAACTGGCGTTCCTCGGAGCTGCTGAGCTGCGGAGGTTCACCTTTCACCACCTGAGTCAGCTGATCAAACACGCTGTTCCACTTTGGGTACGGGAACCGTCCTGTAGCCAGCTCGTACTGAAAGCAACACACACCCACACACATTTTCACAATTTATTTATGTACACTTGAAGGGAACAATTTACAGGGACATACATATTATAGATGCATTTAAAAACATATACAAAAATCATGGGCCATTAGCATACTATTCATACTATTAAGCATACCCCTCTGTTCTTATGGGTAGAAGTAACAGCGTCTTCACCATATATGGCGGCTGCCTATGAGAGCAGACAGAGCACAGTACTCTGCTAGCCGTTTAGCCCTCTTTTTGGGCATCCCAAGCTGATGAAGCCCTCTTACAACAAGCCTATGTGTGTGTCCTAAACTGCCAAATATGAAAACAAATAGTGGACACCTATGGCCTAGCTCTGAGATGGTGTTTAGGAGTGGTTGGTATTTAATGACCAAAAAAAGCTTCCTCCATGCTAGGATCAAAAGGTGCATGCAGCCTCTAAGAGCTGTTACACACCAACCAGACGGCCGACCGTCGGCAGAAAAGGCAGTCGGAGTGATCGGTCGGGTCCAAAAAAATGCCTCAAAACACACTGAGGCGATGCCGACTTGAGCGTACGCTCTGCGCGTGCGCGAAACGTAATACGTCTCCATAGCAGGTATTGTATTGTTTCCCAGAAAATGAAAACCGGCAGCTGATTGGACGACCGCGTCACGTGGGTCTTTTTTCTCTGGAAATTCACAGCCAGACTGTCATGGAGGCTTGTTCAGAATACGATCTCATATTGTACTAAAATAGTTCAATAGTTTCTGAAAACATTTTAAGCGAGAAATAGGCCATACATTTGATGAATCTGTCTTCATTTCAGATCGACAAACGTCAGTTTAAAATATTTTCGTCAGATTTTGAGAGGCTCATCCGCTCGCCATTTCTGGGCGAGTCCCAACTGCCCTGTCTCCGACTGAGCACATCGGGTCGGTCAAAATAAAGGCAGACAGCTCCTCCGACGGACGACGGCACGGAACACACCGAACAGACTTGAGTCACTGACCTCGCCAGACTGTCCCGACGGTCGATTATCGGGTTGGTGTGTCAGGGCCCTAAAATGAACACCTCACTGGACTCTTCACTGATCACAACAACATCTGGTGTATCAGCAAGCAGCTGTGAGAAGGTATCAGAGGGACTATTGCAATGCACACACACACACACACAGTGTTAAAGCTGAGCATCCTCCCTGTCTTACCAGAGTGATTCCCAGGCTCCAGACATCAGAGCGCACGTCGTAGCCTTGTCTGGACGCGCTGGGGTCAATCCTCTCAGGCTGAAACACACACACACACACACACACACACACACACACACACACACACACACACACACACACACACACACACACACACACACACACACACAAATTTCATCATTTAATACAGAACCACGGAGATACTGCTGCTGCCATGGGGCAGGTCAAAGGTCAGAGCCTTGGATCTGCTGAAGCTTGAGTGTTTATCAGACTGGGAGCATTCAGCAGTGTTGTAGTCGAGACCACCTAAGACCAGTGAGCTTGTTTCTTTTCATGTGTATATCTGTCTACCTGGCCTTGTGATTTAAATGAACCGTTAATACTCCATGACGTGCAGAAAGAGATACATTTATTTCCCTGAATGGGTTTCATTCCCTTTCAGAACGGCTGTGTCCTCACCGCCATGTAAGGCCGGCAGCCAGCGTCCCGGGTCTTAGCGATGGAGTCCACCAGCTGACCGCTGATGCCAAAGTCACATAGCTTGATGTTCCCCGCTCGGTCCATGAGAATGTTGGAAGGTTTGATGTCTGAAATGACAGAAAGAGAAACAAACTGCATTGATCCAAGGTTTGGAATGTAGAAATCTTTTGATTTGGACATTAAATACCTATATTAAAAGGTAGCTTAGAAAAATGACCATCATGTCATTTTTGTACAAAGGGTGCTACCTTTTAATTCAACAATATGGCTCTAAATCAATGTTCCATAAATATTGGATCTGAATGATAACTATTCATAACTGTATGCCTTCCTCCACCCTGCTCCGCCCTGCTATGCCCTACTACCCCTGCTATGGCCTGCTACGCCCTGCTATGTCCTGCTACGCCCTGCTACTGCTACGCCCTGCAGATGGCCGCCCACCAAGATCCAGGGTCTGTCTGAGGTTTCTGCCTGTTTAAAGGAAGTTTTTCCTCGCCACTGTTGAACCAAATGCTTGCTATTGGGGGGGAATTGTTGGGTCTTTGTAAATTATAAAGTGTGGTCTGTAAAGTGTCCTTAAATAACTCCTGTTATGATTTGATACAATAACTAAAATTGAATCATACTCTTGAAAGCCTTTAGGCTATTTCCGGTGTATGGGGATAAATGGGGGGGGAAATGTAAATGTCGGGAAAAGTAAGTTGGGGCAGACGCGTCGCAGATTTTATGGAACAAAATACAGTTTGGAGGTAATAAATATGGATCACAACCAATAACAATTATTTTTTTTTCTTTCAAATATTGACGTCTTTCTGTCTCATTTAGATGCATGTTACCATGATTGTAGCCTAGCTCTATGCTGTGTGGGACACAAATATGGTGGCGGGCATGTCGGAAGTGACGTCTTTGGTACCCATGAAGAGAGGAATAAGACTTACCTCTGTGAATTATTTTCAAGTTTTCTTTTAAGTGGTTCAGTGCTTTAACGGTCTGTTGGAGACAAAATAAAACACATCACTTCTGTTTCCAATGTGATCAAAATGTATGAAGACAAAGTGAATCGCCTACTCACCGCTAATGTTATTTTGCCTAGTATTTCCTCCGGAATGACGTCATCCAATGCACAATAAACATATTTGTAGAATTTGTCTAATGAGGTAGCCATGAGTTCCATACAGATCCAGCAGTCGCCCTGAAACAAAGAGCCAGAGGATGAGGAGATGTGCGCGGGATGACTCCCTGTCTATCAGCGAGCTGCTGCTGCATGATCTCACACCTCTCTGAAGAGAGCGCCGTAGAACTGAACGATGTAGGGACAGTCACTGCTCCTCATGACCACGTCCAGATCCATCAGCAGCTGCTTCTGCTCCTTCTCATCCACAGTGGAGCGAATCCTCTGAGAGACACAGCACACACACAGATGTTCTTAGTGCCAGACGTCAATCTGCACTGAGGGAAATAGCACGGCTGTTGCTCTGGATGAGAGGTGTGTGTGTGTGTACCTTGACAGCCATGATCTGGCCCGTGGGTTTGTGGACCATCTTGTTGACGGAGCCGTACGCCCCGCGACCGATCTCCCCGAGGTCTCTCAGATCCTCCGCCGTGAAGTCACAATGCTGCTCCGGAGAGATCTTCAGCTTCCCCGACGACTCGATACTGTGTGTCCGCAGACGCTCTCTGGAGGAGCACAAGTCAAGTCCATTTGATTTATCTAGCATCAAATCATGCTGCAGTTATCTGAAGACTCTTGTCATACGGAGCAGGTCTAGACCACACTATCATTTACAGAGATGCAACATTCTCCCATGAGCAACGGGGGGAAAACCCGTCCCAGAGCACAGAGGAAGGGATGAGGGAACGTACAGCCTCAAATAGGAAGAGGAAGGAGGAGGTAGAGAAAGAGCCCTGAGGGGAACATGATATGATAAATATTGAATCAGTAGTCCAAGCTTCTCTGTGAATGTGAAACATTTAAAGGTTCCATGGAGTGGTGTTCGACTGGACTCTTTGATGGGAGTGGACTTTGGTAGGGAGCCGATTGAAAGTGCAAAGGCAGGCTGAAACTGGCCAATGGGGGAAGCTGCTGTGGATCACTTCCTGCATCCAACCACCCCAAAAACCATTTCAACCCACCATCAGGCCATACATGTTTAAGTCTGCAGCATTGGATATCGCTGCCGATGATGCTCACGTATGGCGATGTACAGTAGTTACAAACTACCTTTTTTTTTTTCCAATCATTTCAATCATTTTTTTTCCTTCTCTGTTTACACAAACAAAGATATCTATATAATACAAATATCTAATATCATCCTGTTAACACATTGTTAGAACCCTTTTTTAACACAGTTGTGCTGCTGCATTAGGAGCCAGCTGTAACTTTAGAATAATAAAGAATCCCCCATGACTTTCAGCAATGTGAGAAACCTGAGAGGACCTGCTGATGTATGATCCATACATGTATGATCTCACACAGTACTGGCCCATCAGCAGCTGTCTCTACTCACATGTGAGGGTTCTGGAAAGAGGGAGGCGGTGGATGGAGCGGGAGCCTGGAGGCTGGTTTCACTGGAGGGTTGGCGAAATTCAGCTTCAGAGCTTTACGTTTGCCTGGCAGGAAGAAGAGAGAAAGCCATCCGTGCACAGCACACTGAGGGTTCGGATCTGACCTGAGATAACAAGCCTTTGCATGTGTGCAATAAGCAATATTAACAAATTCATGCCACAGAACTTTCATATGACCCAGGACATGATTGGCTAACATTGGTAGGCGGGGGAATTGTGAGGGGAAAACTGTTGAGGATTTTGGGATCCAGTCTCTGACCTTTGGGTTATCTCACACTCTTCTCGAGATCAGAGGATGCACAAAATGCATTTTGAACACAAGCAAAGTGCCCAGATGAACAGAGGTTCCCAACACACAGATACTGCAGCAGTCCCTTTAGCTGTCTAGGATACATCATCATCCAAATGATTTATTTATTCAAGTTATTGGAGTTGTTGCTGCAATACTGCAGGATACTGATATTGGAACCCCCTGTCCAAAACCTCAACAGTTCCCTCAAGATGTCAAAGTGACCAACACTTAGATATCACTTAATTCCAATTCAAGACCAGTCAACAGTGTCTGTCACCTGTAAAGCAGCCTACACATGATCCGCGGTAAAACCGTGAGGTAGAGCGCAGAGCACAAAGCATGCATGACGCAGCTATACATTATTCTTGCTTCTGGAATGGGTTGCGCCTTGAAAAGGTCAGCGGCAGCTTAGTCAAAGTTGAAATAATTTGAAGTTTGACATGCTTTAATTTTTGTTTCATTTTCTCTCCTTTGTTAAGGAAAAGAGTGAGAAGCAATTAACCTTAAAATTTTCTGATTCAAGTCTCAGAAAGTCAGGATGAAACTTTCTTCGTCTTGAATCCTCTTCTGTAGTTTTCCTAACGGAGGCCATCTCTGTGTTAGAGGTGTGAATGTTCACTGATCTTCCGATTCGATTACGATTATCATGTCAGCGATTCGATATCTCGATGCATCACGATGCGTCAAATACATTTTCAAGTCATTCAAAAACAAAACATTCTGCAGTGCTCTAATACTAAATAAATTGGATACATAAAACTACAGCACTGAGCACATGGTACTTCCTGAATGTGCAAAACATAACAGAATATATAAACAGAAAGGTGCCACCCCAGGCCGCCCCTCTAGACACACCCCTGGTTGGGAGGCGCCGCTCTCCCCATAGGAAAACAATGGAACGGTGCAGAGCAGTTTTACGCGGATCATGTGTAGGTGGCTTAAGAGCATATTAGGATGCATCTCCAGAATATAACCTCTATGCAAACTGTTGAGTCGTCTTTGCCATGCCCTGTTCAACCAGCTCCTGAGTGCAAACAGATGCCTTACTATGCCCCGGTGCAAATTCATCTTTCCCGGCCATAATTGCATTTGGACAGACTCCCCAACCACCATAGCACCACACAGGCTCTTTCAATAATATACAGTGGCTTCCTTTCACCTGTCTTATCCACTTAAATATGAGGAACACAATAACAACACTGACCAATCATTAGGCAGCACCGTGGCCAGTCCTCAGCCAATGATCAGAAACACGGCTCAATGAAAGTCAGTGAGGAAAGGAAACCACGTTAGACTACTGAAGTGGAGCCACAAAGAGCAGAGGGCGGATTGCTTTTTGTGCCAGTCTATTGCTTACGTTGGGACACTCCAGACAGGCTTATCTGAAACCCTGAAGTAAAGAAAAAACATTTTACTACATTTCCTTCGGGCTCATTATTCTATAGTGCCAATGCTGGAGGTGGAATACAGGGCAGGTTCCTCTGAATGGAGAAAGAAGCACCATGTTTTGCTGGGTCTGGTTCAGTGCACTGCCATGCAACTGTACCTGCAACTGGATGTGGAATGAGGTTTAGTCAACACTAGCCCAATAGCAGAATGTATTAAAATGTCTGTTTGATTGCTCTTCTGTCCCCCCCCCCCCTGCAGTTATCACTTTTATTATTTCACATTAAAAAGCAAATGAGTGACGCCAAGATCAAAAAAGTGGCTGAGGGTTTTCTGCTCGTTTTAGTGGCATATGCCAATTCTAACTGCTATATAAAATATGTTACTTAATATGTTCCACCGGCACCTCTCTCCACACACATTTCCACTGCTGGCTTTGCTAACGCTATGTTTCTTTCCTACCATCAATTGATATAATGCCTACTGCACTAGTCAAAGTGAAATACCGCTAACAATGGGCATATGGCAATAAAGTGAGAGTGGCACACCACCGGTACATGCCAGCGGAGAGTGGCATCTATCTGTGGAACACCAGATGTTTTGAAGTGGCACTAGCAGTAACATACCATAATCAGAAGCGAAGTGACATATGCCAGTGAAAATTGCTATATGCCAACAGGAAGTGGTGTTGCCAGTGGAACATGACTGGCATTCTGTTTAAGCCATAAGCCAGGAGAGGAGGAGCATCGGCACACCACTAACAATTGATGAGGAAAACGCTGCCAGACAGGAAAATTCATCATGGGGTCTGTCTACATCAGGACATCCTAATGTGATAATGTCAGTAGAAACATGCAGATAACTGGATTAAAAAAAAAAATATGAAGGAAATTTTGAAACAAACAGAATAAAAAGATCAACAGAGGAATCCCTTTGCAAAGAAATATCCTGATCAAACACAATGTGCACACATATAACCCCAACAGTAAAAGAAGAGTGAATACCTGTTTCATTCTGACATCTCCAGCAGGTGTTGGTTTCTGTAAGGTTTAGATCAAACATTTGACACTAGACATCTGCCACAGAGTAAGAAATACAAAGCATGTGTTGACCACTGGAAACATGACTGCTTATTAGGACACGGGTGCTAAAGGTCAACCAATCAATGGAAATGCCATCCGTTATCCAGCAGCAAACCTCAACACGTGACATGATCCAATATGGGACACAGCCCTGGCTGACTGCTCTACGAGACAGCCCATCACACAAACACACAGCCCACTGTAGTACCGCGGTTTACCACTATACTGCCTGTGATTGCATCATAGACTGTAAAAATTAATGGATGTAGCATCAGTGATGTCACATATTGGTTTGTTAAGTTTGTAGTTTAAAGTGAAGCCAAAGCTGAAGTTTCTTAAAGCTGCATTCTCTCTAACTTCCAGCAGGGGGCGACTCCATTGGCTCCTGTTTCTATAGAAGTCTATGAGACAATTAGTCTACTTCTCACTTGATTTATTACCTCAGTAAACATTTTCATAAACAAGTTTATGGTCTCAATAGCTAGTTTTAAGTCTTCTTTAATACAGCATGATGTTGTTGTGATGCGCAAATAAATGTCTCCACTGATATAAGGTCACTTTTTCACCACATAGGCCTAAGTCCATGGGGAAAAGTCTCTTTGGGCCAGAGGGCATTATGTGATGAGTCTGGTGTTGTAATTTCACTGTTACACTCAATTTGCTTCAAAGCCCGGCGCACTTCCTGAGGGCTTGCTTTCTGGCTCCGAAAAAACAAGATGGCAACTACCAAACGGAAGTGCACAAACCAATGGGTGACGTGACGTCACTGCTGCTACGTCCATTTTTGTTTATGACGGAGCCAGAACTAACAACATCACTTACTAAAGGAGGACCTCCGTCATGTCAGGCGACTGTAATAAACTCACCACCAATGTTTAAAACTAACTTTAACTGTATTATATGTGTCATTGATTTGCTTTTAAACAGTGTCTTGGCTTCTCAGGAGAGAGAGAAACACTTCAGGCCTTGGTGGTAACTGTAACGTTAGCAGCCTGGTGCTAATAATATCGGTAGACAAACATCCATTGAATGTATCTTTACGTTGCCACGCACGTGTGATTTATGTTTAGTCACTTATGAGAATCATGTGAAACACTCGTTCACTGTGTCCCTGCAGCAGTTAAACTACTGAACCGCTGCTAACTGGTAGCAGCAGCCGTGTAGCTTCAGGAGAACATACTTGAGCTGCTGTGAGCCAAACAAAGCCACGACGTTCAGCCTTCAAAATAAAGCGTATAGTTTGAAAACCAGCTAACGACATTACGCTGTTGTATTGCATTTAATGCAAGTTTAATACCAAGTAATATTTGTAGGGTGTGCATATTCAAATATTTAGGATCTAGAATAACAAATCTGAGTGTATTATGTCAACACTGACATGTGTAACAGCATAGTGCCTGATTACTGTCCAGTGTTTGTCAACAGCATGAATTAATAAAGAGAAATGATAAGTGACCTACAAGTAGGGTTGGTAGTCCTCATCAACCATCTAAGTTACATTTTATGATAACAACAAAGCATTTTAAATTTACTTGATAGCTTGATAGCACCAATCCAAAGTCTGCATTTTACATTTACATGAGTAGAACATAGCAAACATTTATCTTGTTCACGTTTCTAAACATAAACAACGAAATATTAGAAGAAAAACATGTGCTATGGACAACAACGTGGATCTTCTTTTGAAAGTTCTGACCGGAAGATTTTAATTATTCTGTGTCTCTTGACTATGGCTTTTCTGCTTCTGGGAAGCTACTAGCTACCTTGTCCTACCAGCTCTAGAGTGTTGTTGAGAGAATATGTGCAGGCCGCCGCCGCCTACCTTGCATGCTGCTGCTCTGTGTGTGCTGCTGCTGGTGGAAACTGTGCGACGTGGATCCTACGCTGCCGGAGCTGCTGTAGCTGCCGAAGCTGCTGTCGGGACTGGGAGTCGCCATTGTTGTGTGTGATTCCGGCAGCAGCGCCGCTCAGGCTGCAATGCAGAGTGAAAGTTCGCCCTCTCTGCCGAGTCCACACGGGACACTGCGCCACTTGAACGCAGCAGCTGCACCACGGCCACGTCTGTGCTGCTGCTGCCTTCAAGACAAGTCGGAAATTCAGATATCACGACTTCACAACGCAACGTTTAACATAATTCACAAATGCAAATCAAGACACTTTATCTCGTCATATCCCCACGTCCTATACTGTCTATAATGTAGTAACTCAATTCCCCACATGTATAATTAAAGTGTGTATGCTCCTTTAATTACATTGTTAGTGTTGCTGTAGCACTTTGTCCCTCCTGATCTTATTTTACAGTCTGTGCTCGTGATACTGATGTTTGAGTCGCACATCTTCACATTAGGCTTTTATAGTTCCCCATTTTACACAGAAATATATTCACCATCACTGTTTTTAATGCTTAAAGTGAAGGAACTGACCGATTACATTTCACCGAAATTGTATTTTTAATATGATTTCACATGACAAATAAAACATGGGATTGATTTAGCATGGAAGTCCATTCTTGACCTTTGAAATAGTAGTTTGACAAAATAACCTTAACTCAAGGTCCACTTACTGGCTAAACCAGAGCTTTCAACCACATCTCACGATCTTCGTCAGTAGATGGAGTTTGCTCAGTTGTCATGGAAACGGCTATACAAGAGAATGTCATATACAACTCCCTACATGCCCAGAGGCAGCTGATCTGAAGACTGTGAGATGCAGTTCAAAGCTCCAGAGAAAGCTTATAAAATAAATGAACTGAAATGAACTCCCTTACAGCAGTTCTACCCGTTGTTACTCTTATCTTAGCGTTACTGTCTCGTCTGTCTGTGCTCAGTGTTTTCACTCTGACTAATGATTTATCAGCAAATGCTACAGAGAGCTAACACGGTGTCTAAGGGGATGTCAAAGATAGGCTTCATAATCCAACCTCAAGTGAAAAACACAAGTGATAAGTAACCTGAATGCAGCATAAGGTGCCATAGATGACACAAGTGCACCTTCTGCTGCTATGGTTTTATCATTCCTTGTATTGTTTGACATTGTAAATCATACAGACTTGTGCTGATCTTCTCACTGAAGACTAGTTAATGTATCAGTTACAGTTCGCAACACACTGCAACATCACATTTCTCACTACATTGCACATTTCATTTTTCAGCAAATAACAGAATAAGACAATCAGTTAGTATATGTGCAAAAAGGCAGCATTGCAATAAAAAATCAATTCCCTCATAAAACGCAAGTATAAATATGGAAATTCTGTCACATAACCTCCAAATGAAAACCCGTGTATGAGATACATTTCACACTTTGTCAGGATCATAAATTATACAACTTTATTTGAGGTACTGTATTTGAAGTTATAGTGCTCCTTTAAGTAAAAGTGTGAACCTGTGTTAGCCCTATGCTATGGGTTGCCTGGGAGATTTTCTTTCTTGTAAAGTGACGCGTGTGAAACTCCCAGACTTCTTAGAGAATGTCCAAACAAACATCCTCTAAATATACCAGTCCAGAATATAGCTCTCTGAATCCAGAGATATTCTAAAGCCATGTGTCATATTGCCCTATGACCTCAGGCATGGGAACAGAAGCACTCGGTCGGCGATCCTCCCTCTCCCTTTCAGCTCCATCCTGTCCTTGTACACCGAGACGGTGGCGAAGGCGTTGCTGTCAGGCGGAGTCTCGATCACGCCCTCGAATGTCACGTGGTGCACTCCCGTGTCTGTGTCCTGGTGGTAGCCCCCTTCGTGGTCGTGTCCGGCCATGAAGCACACCACGCTGCCGTGGGATTGGACGACGGCCAGCAGCTGCTCGTAGTTCCAGGCCAGGCAGATGGGATCGGTGGAGCGGGGATGCACGGGGAGGTGGCCTGCACAGGAACACACACATTTACAGGGATTTAACAGCTGCACTGTGTTATAATACACTATATATTCCAAAGATTGCAACTCATTTCATTCATTTTCAATTCATCCATAAACTGTTCATGGTTTGGTTCCCACATTGCTCCTTTTGTCCAACCAATGGTCTAAAGCTCACTGCCTCAAGTGATGTCACTGGAGTCGGCGTCGTTTAGAGCTACTACACTAAGGCTAAACGATGAATCATTGATTTGAAAGAATGCAATTAGCTAATTGTGAAGACAGCAATTAATTGAATGTGAATATTTAGTTCAATGTTTGGTGTAACATTTGGATTAACATTTTTATTCCTCTTTTTATCATTATATTAACTGGGTTTTTTTTAATATCACATATCACATTATATGACTTTATTTAACATGACGTAGAAGGTGTAATATGTAGATGCTGCTGTTGAACTGAGTGAGAACCGTGCGTGCGTGCGTGCGTGTGTTAGAGCTTAGATCAGGCCCAAAAAAATCAAGCCCGGCCCTACCCGAGCCTGTGCACGTTGCGTCCGAACCTGGCCCGACACATTAACTGTAATTATGAGCCTGAGCTCAATTTAAACCTGACAATTTTTTAATACGTGGGCCATTATAACTGACGTTCTCATCTACAATTCCGAGTTGTTTGAATTACAGAAATCTGTTTAGAATTATCTTAATAAATACAGGTAATGCAACAAGGACGAAGCATGTAAACTGCGCCGTTTGTTTATTCAGAATGGAATAGATCACAAATGGATCCGAATGAAGAAACGTAAAATCAGCCGAATAGTGTGGGTAACAGATCAAGAGTTGAACTGGGCAGACACATCAGTTTTCATCAGACTCACCCTGGGTCGGGTTAATTAAGTCTTACTGCTAACTTACAACACTAATAACATTACCGTTGCAAAAATACTCCGCGAATCAAATCCCCTACTTCACCGTTAACAGTCAAGCTACTAAACCTGTCAGAGGTACTATTGCCACACCCACAGAGAGAGAGAGAGAGAGAGAGAGAGAGAGAGAGAGAGAGAGAGATAGAGAGATAGAGAGATAGAGAGATAGAGAGATAGAGAGATAGATAGATAGATTCTGGTGGTTGATGAACGCAGATATGTGCTGATTAGCTCTCAAAACAGGCCAGGTGGGTAGCGCATTGCCATGAGTCCATAGGCTAATGTCTGATTACTCCACATTGTCATTGTGATATTTTGTGATTACATTCTGAATCTGCCGCGTTCTCTGTCAGGTAAATATAGTAGTAGGCTACAATGTCTTCCTCTGATGTAGACTGCAAGTCAGTAGTAGGCTATCCAGTGGAGCTGCACATTAAGTGGTTTGGGGTCCTTCTGTAAGTAATTTTGGGGTACAATTTGGTTTTGAAGAATTCTACAAGCAGCAATACCACAGGCCAAGCAATCACCCGTTCCAAACAGGCACATTTACAACGGGCACTGCACTAGTTGATATAAAAAACCATAATAATCATATTTGAGACTAATGATATGTCAGGGTCCTGTTCCCCACTGAGGGTAAAGCAGTACTCTAAAGGCTGATTTATAGTCACGGCAGAGCACGATGGAGTCTGTGTGTGTGTGTGTGTGTGTGTTACTGACTCCACTTAACCCTTGTGTTGTCTTCCCTTCAACCTTGAAAAAAACACTTTTTTCTGACATTTGTGACGCCTTTTTTTCACAACGTTTTAAATTTTAAAATGTTTCTTCTAAACATTTTCAGCGCTTATTTCTAACGGGCCAATGTGACCCGAAGTCAACACAAGGGTTAAAAGATGCCAGGAATAAAAAATAAACGCTAAATGGACTGCATCTATGTACAGCACTGATATACAGTAGCTAGCCCCAATCAGACAAATTGACACTTTGTAAAAAGGGACATTTTTACTTACTGACAATTGTGACTCTTTCCTGTTTCTCATCGGCTGAGGACAGAATCGAATCCAGCCAGTCCAGCTGCTCCTTACTGAAGCCCCCGTTGAACATTGTAAACCTCCGCTGCAGGCCCTCGATCACTGAAACAGGAACACTAATTATGAAAATCATAATCTTTGGGCTGTCAAAATAATAATTATAATAATAATAAAAATAACGTGTTAAAAAAAACCCCGCAGATTAAGCCATTCCATATTGACCTTTGACCCGGAGCCATTCTAGCCACCATTCGACTGTAAAATGAGGGAGGGAGCCGAGAATGCGCTGCCTGGATCATTGATTGGAACATTCAATGATGGTTGGTTGGGTACCAAAATCCGGTGCCTTAACGACCTGTATCTACCGGACCGAATAGCAACGTGGATTTAGGCACCTCATTTCGGTGCCACTGATATGTCTTCGCCTCTCTCAAATTATCTGAAACAGACGTTACAGGCAACAGAAACATCGCTGCATGTGACACTAACTAACTTTATACTCGACAGCAGCTAACGTTAGCCTACCGCTAACTAGGAGCTGGATTAAACACGGTTAAAATGCTGACAGCTAACGCTAAACGGTGTAAAGTTTGACTGTATTTCACTGTAGATGATTCCAACACCGGGATGTCATGACAATCTGCAGCTGCCGTTGTCGGAAAAACACAGACAGTGCTTCAATGAAACTGGTAACCTACAGCCTCGTGGTGCATTCAAAGTTATTGTTAAATGCTCTTTCCCATCTGGTGGTTGTTTTTGTCGTTCAACAGCAATTTACTAGTGAAATAAGTTATTGTTATAGTTATTACATTATTATTAAATCATTTAATTTTGACCATATGGCCTTAGCAATAAACAAGCCAAAAATAATAATAAAAAGAGGGTTTTTTTTAACTTAAATGTCACTAATGCTGATTATTCATTGATTCATTTGAATTGAAATATTTAAAATACTTTCACAGCAAAAATGATGTATGCGATTAATTTAAATTAATCACAGAGTATGTAATTAATTAGATTACATTTTTTAATCGATTGACAACCCTACATAATTTACATGCTATTCACTATCAGTCACCTTGGTGTCTGTTAAATGGCTAAAGTGTTATAAAACATGTTTCCTACATTGATGAATTCAAAAGTCACAAACTACATCGGGAAATCGAGTAATAGTGTCTCCTCTCTACAACTACTGCCAGCTGACCTCGCCCTTAAGCAAGGCACTTGACATTAAACTGCACCTCGCCCTTAAGCAAGGCACTTGACATTAAACTGCACCGGTTGGGCTGCTCAGGGACTGGCAGTGTGTCCTTTAAAGAATAACATACATTTTAACTACTGACTGAGGTAATAAATAAAGTGAGAAGTAGGCTCATTTTCTCATAGACTTGTTTTTGGAGCCAACCCTTCCGCATTGGCTTTACTTTTCAGACCGGGAAGTTTGAGTTCCGTCCATTATTTTTGCCTGAGTAAAAAATAAAAGTGCGACTAGTTAGCAGGCCAGCATACATGGGGGACAGTTGAGGTCCTCGTTGGTGTTGTACTGTTTGATCAAATCCATAGCCTGGCTGTACTGTTCACTGGACTCCTGTCTGCCCAACAGGCTCACATCATAGGCATCCAGCACCACAAAGGTGAAGCCGGGGCACGGGCTGAAGGAGTAGGCATAGATATCACTGCCAGGAGCCTGGGCTCCAAGTCCCCGGCTGCTGCTGCCTGGGTGGAGGCTGTCAGGACTGCTGCTGTCAGGGTGGAGACTGCCTGAGTGGAGGCTGTCCGGGTGGAGGCTGCCAGAGTGGAGGCTACCATGGTGGAGGCTGCTGTTGAGCTGTGAATGTAGCAGCGCGCTCCTGCTGAAGTTATAAAACTCGTGGTTGCCCCACACATGGTGGAGCTCCGCTGGGCCGGAGCTGAACTCCCTTAGCACGGTGTGCAGCGCTCGGTCAGAGGCGTCCTGGCCCTTGTTGAAGCCGTCGATAATGTCCCCCAGCTGAAGGATAAACTCTGGTTTTACAGCCGACTCCGACCAACTTTCCCGGGCGTTTCTGAGTAGCTTCAGACTGCTCCGGTAGTACCGCCTCCTCGTCCGGGTGAAATTGTACCCGTCGTCGATATCTGCGTACTGAATGTCCGCTATCACGCCGAATGTAAACAGCGGCGTTTGTTGAGGACAGTCGTCCATCCTCGATGTTGTCATCGGAGGAACTGATGTCCGAGTGTGTGTGCCGACCGAGCGGAGACACTAACCGGGGTCCGGGACCCTGTCAACCGCCATACATAATGGAACCCAGCCGGGTAGGCAGTTTGCTCCAGTAAAACAACATAGTCTGTAGTACTCTGTACTACTGCTCTATTAATACATCCATGCTCCTGACAAGTAACCAACGACGTTCTCTTAATACATCCATGCCAACGAACAATAAAAGCAATGACTTCCGGCTGTATCCTTCAAAATAATCATCTTCAGCTTCTTCTTCGTCTTCTTTTTCTTCTTCTTCTTCTTCTTTTTGTTTCCGGCAGAATAGACGCATCTATGGCGTATTGCTGCCCTCCGCTGTTCTCTAATCGCTATTCACAACTTAATTAAAAGTAATTATCTATATATTTTTATATACTCCAATACGTCGCAGGTAGCCTACTCCATCAGTTTCTTCAATTTGTTCCAACTGTCCAAATTCAATAAAGTGCGTAAAGTAAAAACAGTTTCTCCAGTTGCACCCAGTTCTCTGAACGGTTTCTTCCTCTGACGAGAGTAGGCTACTTCCTGCACTGCACTAATACATGCTTCACTGTTTCCTTGTCACCACCTTCACACTTTCCATCAGGATGTTTACTAATCAGAGCCAGCCCACAATGCCCAAGCCTCAATCTGGATAAAACTACTGCATCTCTTCTCTTACATCTATAATCACATCTTTCTTTCTCTACCATTCTTTGTACTGAATAATAAGTTCTTCCCTTCCATTCACAATCCCATGAATTTTGCCACATTTCTTTTACTGACCTATTAATTATTTCTGCATAATCTGGTGACCCATACTGCACATCAATTTGAACTCTGTCCCCCTGCACTGCTTTCTTTGCCACCTCATCTGCCTCCTCATTACCCTCCACACCCATGTGCACCGGAACCCACAGAAACCCCATCTCATACCCTGCTTTATCGAATCTTCTTCTTCTTCTTCTTTGGCATTTTACGGCAGCCGTAATGAGGCAATCCTCATTCTAGAAATAATAACCTCTTCCTTACGTCTACCCTCCCCTATTTTACAAACATTAACTGAGTCAGTTACTTTCCTAGATATTGAGAATAGATGCCTCCCTTTGTTTTCTTGCTCCCAGAGCTGTTGCCATTTTAAAATTGTTCCCTGCCACACAATACTTTTACCCTCCGCCTTAGATAGATTAATGTTGACATCTATGATTTCCTTTTGAGCAGCTTCCTTGGCCAACTTATCAACCTTTTCATTTGTTGCAATACCTACATGAGCTGGGACCCAAATGAATGATATTTCTACCCCTCTCCTTTTCACATCTCTAATTGCCAGAAGAATATCATACACAAGGTCTTGTCGACTCTTTGATGACCCTTTCCCAATACTATTGATAGCTGACACAGAGTCACTACATATCAACACTTTCTGGTTCTGAATCTGCTCAGTCCATTGTACTGCCATCAGGATTGCATATAATTCCACTGTGAACACACTTAGGAAATTTGAGGTTCTCTTACACGCTTGGGCATTCCACCTCTGAACAACAAAAGCTGCTCCTGTAGCACCTGTTTCTTGATCCTTTGAACCATCAGTAAACATTAATATGTGTTCCTGATATCTTTCTATTATATGACACTGGAATTCAAAACTTGAAATTCTTGCCACCGCTCTCTCCTAGCTTCTCTGAATTGTTATTTTAGCTGGGTGATCACACCTTTGATCCATCAAGTTGACCCAATAGTTAGCCTGAAGTTGCTTTCTCCGCAACCAGAGTGGCATTTCTCCTGTTTCTACCTGCAAGCTACATCTGCTCCCCATTCCGTTCCAGCAAGACATCTCATTAAATTCATTACCCTTTTACATTTGTCTACTATTTTTGAAACATGATCCCTCCATGTATCATGTCTTGTATCAAAAAACACACCCAGAAATTTAAAACTTTTAACCCTTTCCAAATTCCTACCATACAACTCTAGTTTTATACTTTAATCTATTTTCTTCCTCGTAAAAAACATAGCCTTAGTCTTCTCAATAGATAATCTAAACCCCCATTTACTTCCCCAATCCTCCACTAGGGTTAGAGCTTCCTGCACCTTCTTCAGAGTATACTTCACATTTTTCCCCCTTTTCCATAGGCTACTAGACTTTCCAATTCCTGGCTGAACATTAGAAAAAACATCATTAATCATTATGTTGAACAGCAATGGACTAATAACACTACCTTGAGGTGCTAGATGTTTCTGTCCCTATTTTCACCTGAATACTTCTATTATTTAAAAAGTCCATTACCCAGTTAAACATATTTCCCCCAATTCCTAGCATATGCATCTTGATTAAAAGACCCTCTACCCATAACATATCATATGCTTTTTTCCACATCTAAAAATACTGCCACAACAGTCTCTTTCTTTATCTGTGCTTTTCTTATTTCATCCTCAAGACATATGATTGAATCAATAGTACTCCTTCCCTTTCTAAAGCCACTCTGACAGCTAGCCATCAACCCCCTTTCTTCAATAAAGTGCATTAGCCTTCCATTCACCAACCTTTCCATTAACTTACCTAAGTGAGAAGTTAAAACTATTGGCCTATAATTTGCTGGATTACTAGCATCTTTTCCCAGTTTTCTTATTGGAACAATAACTGCCTCCTTCCATCCTACAGGAATCTTTCCTTCCTCCCAAACTTTATTAAACACATTTAAAACCTTCTGAATCCCCTTATCACTTAAATGTCTTAACATACTATAACAAATTTCATCTTTACCAGGAGCTGAATTCCTACACTTATCCAATGCATTTCTTAACTCTCTCAGGGTGAAAGGAACATTATATTTATCCTCTAATTTTTCTTTCTTTCGAATAACCTCAGCATATAGACTCCTTGTTTCTTCCCTACCCCTTCTTTCTTCTGCTGATAGTGTTGGAGCTATTCATTGTTTTGTTATATTTAATAGTTAAATATTTATTTATTTAATGTATGTGTTTTGCCTTAATCATACAGCTACATAAGCTTGTTGATATCATTAGTATTTTATTTTGGTTATCTTAAGTATCTGTTAGTGCTTTTGTTTTGAAAGTACCAAGCAGCCTTAGCCATAGGTGAAGTCTACATATATGGGTGATCAGGTATGTGGGAGGTAGACACCGGGGAGGGCTGATGGTTTTTTACCAGAGCCTAGATATGCCATTGTTCCTTTGTTTGGAATGTTTGTTTGCCGAAAACTGGAGAAATAAACCTAATGCCATATCTGCTTGGAAAATTAACGTTTTTTACCTCTGCGTAGGATTCACTCCTTCGGTGCCTCAGTGGCTATTTGAGTTTTTAGTTTGTTTTGTTCAATCTGAGGACAAATCGCCACTACAGATTAGATTAGATTACTGGAACTATGTACCTTACTCAGTGTGTTCACCATCATTTCTGCTTTCTCTAGGTTTGACATATCCAACTGTCCTCCATCTGAAAGGATTGGATAATTACACTCTCTTCTAATAACTTCCATTTTCTTGATCATTCTTTATACATCATTTATATTAATAGTACTTCCAATTGAGCTACAATACTTTCTCCAGTATGTTCTTTTCCTTTGCCTTATACTCCTTCTCACTTCTGCCTGTGCTTGCTTATATTCAATCAAATGTTGAAAGTTATGGGTTCTTGTTAATCTTCTAAAAGCTCTGTTCCTTTCCCTAACTACCTCTTCTCATTCAATACTCCACCATGGAACTGCTTTTCTTACTAGTTTTCCTGAACTTTTTGGTATTGCATCCATAGCAGCCATATAAATACTCTGTCGCAACTCAATTTCATTTATTTTAACATCATTTGTTTCTTGGACTGAACTACTATACAAATCACTTGTTTCCATAAATCTCTTCCAGTCTGCCTTTTTGAAAATCCACCTTCCATAACCATCTTTTGTGCTCAACCTTACATCAACATTCAGTTTACATATAATTGGGTAATGATCACTTCCAATAGTGCCTTCTCCATGCACTTCCCACTCACACTTTGGAGCCATTCTACTAGACAAAAATGTGAGGTCTAATACTGACTCTTTACCAGTTTTAATATCAATCCTAGTCCTTCTACCATCATTCAAACAAACTAAGTTCCTATCATTCATTACCTCCTCAATCACCTGTCCATTGTTGTCTGTCTTTTCACCTCCCCACAGTGTATTGTGTGCATTAAAATCTCCACACTATAAAACATTATCTCTATCTCTATATTTGTATCTGTCCATACTTCCACTACCACATATTCTTGTTCCTTCCCTGTACCTAACACCCTGTAGGGTACACCCTTCCTTAAAAAGGTAGCACAACCCCCACCACTTCCTTGCTCTCTGTCTCGTCTGATGACAATATAGTTAGATAACACAAAATCAAATCTAGGTTTTAACCATGTTTCCTGAATACACATTACATCAGGTTTTACACTCCTACTATCTATAAACTGTTTAAAATCTTGACCATTTGCCAACAGACTCCTTGCATTCCATTGGAAAATGATCATAATAAATAAGATCATCCTTTACCTACTTCCTGACTGGAGTGTACAGCAATACAGTCTCTTATTTCTTCCCATTTTAAGTCTTGCATGCCCAAATGTTGAACTGCTGCCTTTGCAATGATTTGAATCCTTTCAGTTTTAGATTTAACCTCAGCTGTTGCATGAATTACCCCTGCAATAAAGATAACCAAGTCCCTCTTTTTTTCCCCACTCCTTTTTCTCCTTCTCTCTTACATGTTCTTGTCGCTGTGTCCATGCATTCCCTGTTGCTATTTCCTGTCTAACATTTCCTTCATTAACCCTCTTTGTTTGCTCCACTCTTTTAACTGCTTCTGTATAAGGAACTCTATCCTTCCTTTTCACACTCTGAATCTCAGTCTCCCTTCTCATTGCTTCACACCCCCAGTAGGCCGCACTGTGACCCCCTCCACAATTACAGCATTTAGGTCTTACCTTTGTTATTTGTTATTTGTACAAAACAAAGCAAAAACAAACAAAACACAACACCACAACACCGCAAACTTTCTCACACAAAGATGTTACGTCACTACGCTAGTTTCTGAATGGAAAGTTCCTCCCTTCAAAATAATGCTGTTAGAAAGACCGGATATTCAAAAACTCCCCCACTTTTTTTTTAATCTTATAGCCCCTTGCTCTTTTCTTTCTCTCTCTCTCTCTCTCTCTCTCTCTCTCTCGCTCTACATCTTTTGCTCTGATATTCTTTAATGTACTTTATTTCGATACTTCAACCTTATTTTTTATTTACTATGGTCATCATTCACTTACGTGTTATTTCCTCTAGTGGATACTTATGAATATTGTTAAAATAAAAATATTCTGTTGAGGAGGTGTGACTGTTTGTGAAGATTTCTACTTGAATTGTCAAACATTGAGTTTGTCACTGTAATAATCTTTATTTGTGTTCTAAATAAAGCTGTTAAAAGGTTGAAAAGAAAGACCGGATATTGAGATGGTTTTTTACCTACATGCCGAGAAATGAATGTCACAAATATCACTCCTTCAGATTCTCAGGTTATTTCTCTTTGGCTGAAACAATAGAGCATAGATTTTTATAGATTTCCCTTTATGGTTGTGAGGTCTGGTCCACTTGCCAACCAAGACTTTACTAAATGGGACAAACACCCAATTGAGACTCTGCATGCAGAATGTTGAGTCCAACGGAAGTACCAAATAATGCATGCAGAGCAGAATTAGTACGCCACCCACTACTCATCAAAACTCAAAAGAGAGTATATAAGACCTCACCTACAGAGAGACATCCCCTCAGCCAACTGGTTCACAAACCCAAGCAGAGCCCCCAGACACTATGAAGCACATTACGAGAAAACAGAAAGAAAAGGACTTGACACATTGGAGAGACTCGACCAAAGTAAAAACAAAAGACCAGAGCAGAATGCAATGCTGTTTGTCCCAGTGGCAGAATACCTTAGCACTGAGACTGATGCAGAGCTCAGGAAGTTGTTAACTTTGTCCAGACTCAGAGAGGCACTGCCATTCATGATAAGAACTAGAGAAGCAATGGAACCAACCATACACATTCATAAGAAAACAGTGAAGAAACAAACTTAACAGATTTATTTTCATATATTAGGAACACATGTTATTTTGCTTTGTAAACAGGTTGAGAGACGCAGGGTTGTGGATTGGTCAAACAGCTTAGTTCTCTGCTACAGCCGCTTCCTTTTCCCCACCTGACAAAAGAAAACAGGTTCAGGACTCCAGGACTCTACCTCTGCAACAAAGACTTACAGCAGATTATGGTATAGTGTATGATAAGGTATGTCTGTTGTTTGTATCATTAGTTTTCATCAAGTGCACCTGAAGTGTCTTTGCCTGGAGTCCACAGCATCAGGCCGGTGACACACTTGGGAATCCACTTGAGGACAGTGGTGGAGGCCAACTCACCCCACTCGCCCTCAGCTCGCTCCTGCAAACAATGAGTACACAATGAGTTTGTGTACGGAATGAAATGCTCTAAAATACTGTGTATCACTGTGACACATGAGTCTGGTTTATTTTGCAAAGAAAACACACACACATTTCCATCTTTATGTTTTCACAAATGCCTGAGGGCCTCACTGTGATCAGTAAGCAGTGGTGGAATGTAACTAAGTACATTTACTCCAGTACTGTACTTCAGTCCAAATGTTGAGGTACTTGTAATTTACTTGAGTCTTTTCTTTTCATGACACTTTCTACTTCTACTCTGCTACATTTCAGAGAGAAATATTGTACTTTTAACTCCACTACATTAGTATGACAGCTTTAGTTACTAGTTACTTTACACATTAAGATTTCTGCACACAAAACACATGTAGTTTATAAAATCTGATGTTTTATTATAAATGAAACTAGCCAACAATATAACGACCAGCTGAAATGATTAGACCATTACACACTTAGTTGAATGACAGAACTGTTTGGATCGTTTACAGTTTCTAAAATGTGAGGTTTTTTCTGCATTGAGTACTTTTACTTTTAATACTTTAAGTATATTTTCCTGATGAAACTAACATACTTTAACTTTTGAAGTAACATTTGAATGCAGGACTTTTACTTGTAACAGAGTATTTTTTTACAGTGTGGTGTTAGTACTTTTACTTAGTAAAGGATCTGAATACTTCTTCCAGCGCTGTAAGTATGTGTTACAGTGCTGCAGCCTAACTGTGTGGCGAGAACTCCAGGCTCTCTAAAGATGACACACACTGCAGCCTGCAACATACTGTAGTTAATCAACATGCATCCTGAGGTCTGTATGGAGTCCATCACATCATGCATACAAAGTCAAACATGCACTTAGAACAGGCATGTGTGCATATTGACAAAGAAGAAGCAGGATATGCAATAGCAATGCATTCTTGTGCATGAAAAGATGAAGACCAAGATCGTCATGCAAGAAGCTGAAGAGCACCTCCTCTGCTCCCCCCTCTCTGGAGTCCAGGTAGGGCCACTTCTGTCTCTCTAAATGTTTACCGCTCTCCTTGTCCGTTGCTGGCTGCACATTCAGTTAAGAGAGTTGTTGGTTACGTTGTGTCTAAATTCCCTGGGTGTCATACGCACAACCGGCACATACGGGTACTTCGCTAAAACTCAAGGCCATGGAACCATGTCCCATAGAAGTCAATGCAATTTGACGTGTGTTTGGATCATAATTTTGACAAATGTGTGTGGATTTTTTTCTTGTTAAACAGATGGTTTGTTTTATACACATGTCTAATGTTTATTGTATAACCTTGCCTGAACCTGAGCATCCACGATACCTTAATAAACTAAGGTTGATTGCCGACATGTCCCCTGTCTTCCCCTGTATCAGTAGATCAATGACCCAACACGGTGGCTGCATACTGCTAAATGTAGAAATACATATCTGATTAAATCACTATTGTTAGGCTGAGTGTCGTCTGTAATTAATCAACCTGTTATTAATAACCAACTGTTCGATCTATAAGCTGAGATTTAGTTGGAGACTACAGTCTGATGCTGCTAAACTGTTAGCAGTTTCCCACTAAAGCTAACGTTAGCTATCCATCAGTAGTAACTGTCACCAGCATCATTTACCACACAACTGACAATATTCACGTTTCTTATGAGCCTCATACAGTGGGGCAAAAAAGTATTTAGTCAGCCACCAATTGTGCAAGTTCTCCCACTTAAAAAGATGAGAGAGGCCTGTAATTTCCATCATAGGTACACTTCAACTATGAGAGACAAAATGAGAAAAAAAATCCAGAAAATCACATTGTAGGATTTTTAATGAATTTATTTGCAAATTCCTCGGGAAAATAAGTATTTGGTCACCTACAAACAAGCAAGATTTCTGGCTCTCACAGACCTGTAACTTCTTCTTTAAAAGGCTCCTCTGTCCTCCACTCGTTACCTGTATTAATGGCACCTGTTTGAACTTGTTATCAGTATAAAAGACACCTGTCCACAACCTCAAATAGTCACACTCCAAACTCCACTATGGCCAAGACCAAAGAGCTGTCAAAGGACACCAGAAACAAAATTGTAGACCTGCACCAGGCTGGGAAGACTGAATCTGCAATAGGTAAGCAGCTTGGTGTGAAGAAATCAACTGTGGGAGCAATTATAAGAAAATGGAAGACATACAAGACCACTAATAATCTCCCTCGATCCGGGGCTCCACGCAAGATCTCACCCCGTGGGGTCAAAATGATCACAAGAACGGTGAGCAAAAATCCCAGAACCACACGGGGGGACCTAGTGAATGACCTGCAGAGAGCTGGGACCAAAGTAACAAAGGCTACCATCAGTAACACACTACGCCGCCAGGGACTCAAATCCTGCAGTGCCAGACGTGTCCCCCTGCTTAAGCCAGTACATGTCCAGGCCCTTCTGGAGTTTGCTAGAGAGCATTTGGATGATCCAGAAGAGGATTGGGAGAATGTCATATGGTCAGATGAAACCAAAATAGAACTTTTTGGTAAAAACTCAACTCGTCATGTTTGGAGGGGAAAGAATGCTGAGTTGCATCCAAAGAACACCATACCTACTGTGAAGCATGGGGGTAGAAACATCATGCTTTGCGGCTGTTTTTCTGCAAAGGGACCAGGACAACTGATCCGTGTAAAGGAAAGAATGAATGGGGCCATGTATTTTGAGTGAAAACCTCCTTCCATCAGCAAGGGCACTGAAGATGAAACTTGGCTGGGTCTTTCAGCATGACAATGATCCCAAACACACCGCCCGGGCAACAAAGGAGTGGCTTCGTAAGAAGCATTTCAAGGTCCTGGAGTGGCCTAGCCAGTCTCCAGATCTCAACCCCATAGAAAATCTTTGGAGGGAGTTAAAAGTCTGTGTTGCCCAGCGACAGCCCCAAAACATCACTGCTCTAGAGGAGATCTGCATGGAGGAATGGGCCAAAATACCAGCAACAGTGTGTGCAAACCTTGTGAAGTATTGAGATGAACTTTTGTTATTGACCAAATACTTATTTTCCACCATAATTTGCAAATAAATTCATTAAAAATCCTACAATGTGATTTTCTGGATTTTTTTTCTCATTTTGTCTCTCATAGTTGAAGTGTACCTATGATGAAAATTACAGGCCTCTCTCATCTTTTAAATGGGAGAACTTGCACAATTGGTGGCTGACTAAATACTTTTTTGCCCCACTGTATATCAGTGTGAAAGTCTCCATTAACCCGCTACACAACAGCTGTTTCTCTCCTGATGTGACAGCGATTCTTCTCTCTCATAGGGAGCCTCGGTGATGCTGGTCTGGTCTATAGCCTGGAGCCAAAGCCCATCTATCAGGATCTATTTTAGGACATGGCAAGAGGACAAATCGAAGACCAGGGTTTTTGGATGTATTGTTGGTGCAACAAACTACTCAGCAACCTTTCGGCATATTTATTAATTCTAAACGGTTTGTTTAAAAAAAAAAAAAAAAAAAGTTTGGAGCGATTTACATTTCCTCTGTCGTTATGCTGTTGTTGTCTATGGGGAACGCAGCATGGTTTTCCCCTAAAAGTGGGCGTGAATCTGTTCAGAGACATTCTATGACGTTGCGCCAGTTGTGCGTACATCATGGCTAATTAACATATCATGGCTGCTGTTCCTTCAGTGTGCTTTAACAAAGAGTATGGTGTTGATGTTGAACTACCTGCTCTGCCTGCTGGTATTCCCCATGCTGCTCACAGCCGATGTCGAACACATACTTCCCTGGGCCGCATGGCTGCAACAGAACAGAGGGATGACAGACAGCTCCAACAATGGAGAAGCAACCTGCTTTCATAATGACAATGTGACTAGGCCTGTAACAATTATGACATAACTATCTAATTGTCAATGGTTTTAAATAATGGTGGTTTCTTTGTATAACCGCAATTAATTGCTAACATTAGCTAAGGTCTTAAGGCGTATGACTGGTAATTGTTGGTTTTGTTCAGATATGCCAAATTGTAATTATATAAGTGATTACTGGTCTTACTATATATTTTTATTATTATTTCAATTGTTAGTTGTTGGCACTTGGCCCTATACACGTTCATAACAACACAAATGACAAGGGGGTGATACAGTTGAGTGAAAACAATGTTTTATGATAATAAAAAGGTGTTGTTTACTTCATAGGCTGTGTACCTGTGTTACTACATTATCTGGGTCATATAACAGATATAACCAAAAGATGTATCCTGGAATTCAATCAAAACTTGAATTTGTCTAAAAAGTAATAAATAAATAAATCTTTTTAAATTTGACTGAAAGAAACAATTTTATTGTTAATCGCAATTATTTTATATTATCAAGTCAAACTACAGTTTATTACAACTTGGATTCGCTCTTGTTCGCTCTAGTCGTTGTTTCCGTTGTCATTGTACCCATGTGGGAACAAGGCAACCGTGCTAACATCCATCAGAGCAGGGAACAACAGCAGGCGGCAGCAGTCATTAGGAGGTCAAATGGAAAGGGAGTGCACGTGTAATGTTGCTAATAATTGTTGTTGTAAATGATTGTTTGTCTAAGCTGTGGGGTTTACAACCGCTCTGCTCATCAGAATGATGGCCGCAGCTGCAAACGGCAAGCCCAAGGTGTACTAAACTGTAGCATTCTATGAGCAATCATTACGGCTTCATTCTGATGCAGGCGGCATGTAGAAGAACTGAATTCAAAGATTTTACAAGCGAATATTTACTTTAAAGGTACGCTGTGTAGGAATTTCTCCCATCTAGCAGTGAAATTGTATTTTGCATTCAAACGAATAGTGCTCCTAGTGCCTCACTTTTTCAAATGCGTGTTGCAACTACAGTAGCCGTTATGTACCAAGACGCTATGACAAAATGTCTTCCAATTTTCGTTTTTTTGGCGACGAGGATTCCTTCTCTTGTGACTCGGCACCCTCCATTATGAACTAAAGTGCAGTGCAGGCTTTCAAATTTGCTGGGACAGTGACAAGCGCCTCTCACTGATCTCCTTCTCCGTTTCAGCTGGTTTCAGTCACGTGACGCTGGCTCTGAACGAAAACGCGTTGTGGATTTGCTAGACAGGTAGGCTAGTGCTTTATGTCCCTCAGCGATTATAGTTTTTCAAAATGGCGGAACGACATGGAATCCTCCTTGGACTTGCCCGTCCAATGTAAATACAGATTACAAGAAATTCTTCGCTTACGAGGATAAGTCAGATCATTGGCAGAGGTAGTTTTACACCAATGAGGACATATTTATGAATGAAGACATTGATTTTAGCTAATAAAATACTACACAGTGTACCTTTAAGTAAAGGCTGAGAAGTACTTTTATTCTGTATTATTCCAACCCATCTACACTGTTTCTTCCCTGACAGATATGGATCCTGCCGAGCATTAGTGAACCAAAGTATTACTGTCCCCTGACACCCCTCTCCCACAGGGAAACATATCACATGTCGTCAGTAATCAGCAGATGAGCATTTTGTGAAGGAGTCATCAAAGTAGAACTCACATTATTATTGACAAAGTTGCCCTTGTATCTAGCGTTAGAGTGGATGTACTCTCCAGCTGCCTCCATCTTGCCGTTCAGCCAGGAGCCCCGGTACTGGGAGCCCGTCTGCTGGTAGTAGTAAACGCCCTGGCCGTGCCTGCAATCACATAACACCAGGGATGCCAGCCATTTTAAACGTCCATAATTTGATGTTATCAATGTCCGTTTTCTGTATCGAATTAGAATGGATTTGGGAATGTGCAGGTAAAAAGATGTTGATGTTGAAACTAGGCTCAACATATATAACTGTTAATATGTAAATAGGTCCTGCTGTATATTGAAATAACATTTATTGCTCCTAGAAATCTAAAACAACATATTCCTATTTTCACCAGCATTGATTTCCAGCAGAAATCGCATTCTCATGCATTTGTCTGTATCACTGTATCACCACTGTTGCTCGTGGGAAATTTAAATTGTTGGGTCTTTGTAAATTACAGAGTGTGGTCTAGACCTACTCTATCGCTAAAGTGTCCTGAGATAACTGCTGTTGTGATTTGACACTATAAATAAAACTGAATTTAAATTGAATTGAATCACTGAGTTTAGTATATAGAACTCTTGCAGGCTTTGAATGGAGAAGGCACAGCAATGTGTGCTTTCAGAACTGAAAACACATCAGTGACATGCACTTGGACTTTTCAAACTATAGATATAGTGTACCTGATGTGATGCTGCCACTCTCCGTCATACGTGTCTCCGTTGGGGTAGGTGTAGACCCCGTGGCCCTGTCTCAGGTCCTCCACCCAGGACCCTGACACACCCAGAGAGACAGCAATGAGAGTTAATTCCTGAAGCTTCAGCTGGACCCTTGTCAGCTGAAAACCTCACACACTGATGAACTCATATTACACCTTCATATTTAGAGCCATCTGGATAGTAGAAGGTGCCCTGTCCATGTTTCATGTTCTTGTGATAGTCTCCCACATATCTCGCCCCATTCTTGAAGCGATATGTCCCCTTTAGACAAAACAGTCAAAGATACATATACATTAGTCAAACAGACAATTATTTTCCAGTTAACATAACAGAAACCTGAATGGCAATGATAGAACAATTGTTTAATCACAGACTGAATATGGATCTAGAAACATTAACAACATTTGTGTAATTCAAAGTGCACATATGTGCTATTATTACTGCCATTATAGTACTATTATTAGCATGCATGTGAGGGTCTATCTACTGTAGACCTTCACTCAGCCCCTGTCGGACAGGTGTTTTGGTTTAACAAGCGACCCTGTTACCTGGAGACTTTCAGCTAAATGCGTCTGTGGTTGTCGTAGTGACGACAGCTGTTGAAAACGGGAAGAGAACATGCAGCTGTCCTCGTGAATGCCTCTTTGTTAAGTTTTTCATTCAAATGTTAGAACATAATGTTACCTATTTGCATGCCGTGTGGTCACAACTTGATCTGGCTGCCTCCTGTTTGAGACTCTGTATGATGTATAAGTTATTTTAATGAGTTAATTTAATGACATGCCCACGATTAATTAATGTGATGTAATGGTGCACTGGGTTAGTTTACAGACTTTCATTTATTTTACCCATAGACAGATGAAATTAATGGACAATGCTACGCCGTAGATTTCCACGGAGACCAATGAAGTCTATTTAGAAGCACTTTTCCGGTGATGGCTGAGCGTTACTGCGCAGCCTCCAACTGAGCTTGACGACGTAGAGGTGACGTGAGCAACCTGTCTCAAAATTGTAAGTCTTCTGGTAGCTGTGCCAAGAGAAATCTCAATCATTCCCTATCTTGCAGAGACGGAGAGCGTAGGTATATGTAAGGAGATAACATAGGCAAAGGCTAATTGTTGCTAACTAAAATGCTAGTTAACATTAGTTATTAAACTTAAACAGCTAATGTGAGTCGAAACTGCCTGCGAGCTTCTCCTCTACTATACGGTAATTTGTCTACTATGCGACAGAAAGTCACGTGGTTATGACACAATCGTTAGCCTATTTTTACAAAAAAGGTTTCTACGGAGCCATAACGTGAGATACAAGGTTTCCTGGATGAACGACATGTTCCCTCGTAATGGTGTGAAATCGTGTGAAACGGTGTTCAATGGTGGGTGTGTCTCTTGTTTATTGGCTGTGTCACAGGTGATACCCAATCAGCAGAGACATGTCCGTAAACTCGTGGTAGTAATAAGGCACAGCGCTTGCGCAAACAACGGGGTGTTCAACGCATCCCGTTTCAGTTTAAAAAAAACTTGTTTCTATGTTTTGTCCGGGCTGAACCGTCCTCTTTCTTTGTGTTGCCATTCTAAACTCCGGTGGATTTATGAGGACTATGGTTAACTGCTCCTCAGATCTCTGCAGGGTAAATCCAGACAGCTAGCTAGACTATCTGTCCAATCTTTTGAACGTACACATCTTCCACAAAAACAAGTTCCTTCCCAAGGCTATTTTGCAGAGGCACCATGAGTGTGGCGCTTAGCACCACCCAAGACGATTGTGATTGGTTTAAAGAAATGCCAACAAACCAGAGCACGTTTTTCTCCCATCCCAGAATGCTGTTTGGACTAGCCAGACCCTCCTCCGCAGCGCTATGCAGAAAGGTCGAGTCTTTGGAAGGTCTGGCAATGGCGAGACTAAATAAAATATAAGTAACCTTAAAGAGATAACGTTAGACTGTCACAGGAAGAGCAACTTTCTCTCCTCCGCTTTTCCGTAGCAGCAAGCAACGTTCAAAACGCGACTGACAAGTTTCCTCAAACAAGACTCCAAAGACCAGGTAGGTAACGTTTATGTTTTAACATTTGAATGAAAAACTAAACAAAGAGCCATTCACGAGGATAGCTGCGTATTCTCTTCCCGTTTTCAACAGCTGTCGTCACTACGACAACCACAGACGCATTTGGCTGAAAGTCTCCAGGTAACAGGGTCGCTCTTTAAACCAAACCACCTGCACTGCTCTGGGCCTGTCCTGGGGGACTTTAACGGTCCTAACGTTACCTGTCCGTGCCTCGTGCCGTGCTCGTACTGTCCCTGATAAACGTCTCCGTTGGGCAGGACAGCTTTCCCGATTCCGTGTCTCTCTCCTGCTTCATTTCTGTCTCCTTCATATTCCTGCTCCACTCAAACAAACACAACAGGTCAGCACATGCTACCGCTAGCAGCTAACGCTAGCTTCACAACACATGCTATTCTCTCACCCCGACTTTACTGCGCTCATCATCAAAGTCATCCGACCCTACGTCCGACATTGTTCTCTCTCGTCTCAACTTTTACTATAAACTAACTGTGCGCTCTCTGGTAGTTTACGGTTACCGTGACAACGGTCAGTCCCACGTGACCAAGAGTCGACATATGGTTAGTTGACTTCCGGCCAGCTGAGCAGTATTATACACGCCTATCCATAAATATACATTATACTTTTACACATTACCGTTGGAGATTCTCTTCTGAGTTTCTGTCATCTTGAACCTGGCTGAAAACCCGTTGGAGGTATAAACATAGCCTACTGTTCTCACTGACAGTCTGTTCTTTTTACACATTTTACACAAGATCCACTCTAGCAAACAAAAAACAGCCCGTAACATCAGTCACGTTTATATATTTCAACATCAAAATATTTTATGATGCTTATATAAAACTTAAATATAATATTTGTTTCCAATCAGGCTAATTATTGGCCCTAAACACACAGAGAAAGATATTTCTAACATTTAAACAATGATATTTCATTAATTTAAAATAAACATTTGAATCTTGACATTCACTTAGTTAGTAACAAGCTCATTATCACAATGTATTACATTTCAATTCAATCAGTCACATTTTCAAATGTAGCTTAGCACTACATGTCAGACCTCTGACTTCTCAAACACACTAAAATATGGCAATAGTATAGTCTAAGAAATGTAGTATTACAATTAGTACCACTGAAAATACTCTTAACTCCTTTTTTTAATAAAGTTTCAACAACATCAAACGAGCAGTTGGTATGTGTATGTGGTATGTAACTTTAAGGACGAAAACACAGAGCTTGAGGTTTGTCAGCAGTGACACTGGAGGGCGCTGTGGTCTGCCTTTCATTGTAATGCTCCATTCATGTCCCACACATAGACTGTACATATTAACAGTCTATGGTCCCACAGGGACTTCAACATGACTGCCATGTCTGTATTGACTCCCATCCCTCGAACTTGTAGTCACTTTTGTTCTTTTAACTTTGCTCAAGATAAAGCACTAAATACTTAAGACCATCCAGTATCCAACAGAAATTGACAATATACATGAAACTCTTGACTAATCTCTTATTGGATACTAAGGGATGTCTAAAATTATTATTTACATATCAACATATTGAAATGTATTGCTTGGATGTATGATGTAGGATGTTATGAATAAGTTCCTGCTCAGTGAGGAGCAATAAGCCATCAGCTGTCCATCAAAGTGCATCTCTGGCAGATAATAGATGGTGTAAACTCTATTCATCAGTCCTTTATTTAGCCAACTTGACCTTGACTTGACATTAACTCATAAGCCCCGAGATGTTGCCATCTGTTACATTAAGGATCAGAATGACATTCACGTTGGCCTTCTGAGAATCGCACATTCAACTACCAGAGTTGGGTCAGATTACTTTGAAATGTAATCCATTACTGACTGCAAATTACATGGCAATTTTTGTAATCAGTAACGTAATCAGTTGGATTACCCAAAACATGTAACGTAATCTGATTACTTTAGGATTACTCTTAGATCACTTCAATAAATATGCACCTTAAGTGAAAGACACCGCCACAGAATTGATCAATGAATTCTCATTTTATTTTTCTCTTTATTATTTAATTACATCTAAGAAAACTTTTCGCTCTCATTAAAGCATTCCTGTGTGAACTAACTAAAATCGTTATATTTATCAGTAAGTACTTAGCATACATAGCTAGCAATGTTTGAATGATGCTGAGCATGTTCCTGTAATGTTAAGCTTGAATTGAACTCTATATTGCTAAAGAAAGCAGAGTTTGCCCTGTTCCAGTGCAGACAGAAGTACTACGAGCAGGGAAACGGCGGGGAGGTTCTCGGCCCAGAGGGTTAAACAACAATATAATCGGACACTAATAACCTCTGTGGAGAATGAGGAGGGGGTTTTAGTAACAGACCCTGGAGAGATCAATGAAGCATTTAGGACTTTTTACCAATCATTATATACATCCCATAGCACTGAAGACCGGGATGTGGTGGATGAGTTCTTGTCCCAGGCCCATCTGCCATCCTTTTCAGAAGAATCACAAAAAGAAAATGGAGGGAATGTTACTTTAGTAGAGGTCCAACAGGCTATAAAGAGTCTGAGTTCTGGTAAGTCCCCAGGGGACGATGGTTTTCCTACAGACTTTTATAAGGTATTCTCTGACATGTTAGCCCCAAGACTACTTAAGGTTTTTCGGGAGGCACTTAAAACTGGTAATATGCCAGAGAGTATGCAATCTGCTGTAATAACACTGTGCGGTAGCTACAAGTGCGGTAGCTACCGACCAGTCTCTTTGATAAATGTGGATGCTAAAATATTGGCTAAAATTTTGGCTACAAGGCTAGAGAAACATTTGCCCAGTCTTATTCACCCGGATCAGGTCGGTTTTATCAAAGGAAGGTCTTCAGCAGACAATGTTCGTAGGTTATTACACTTGGTATGGCAGACAAGGAATAGTGCTGAACCTAAGGTAGCTTTTCCTCTTGACGCTGAAAAAGCGTTCGATAGAGTAGAATGGGGGTATTTATTTCAGGTGCTACACAAGTTTGGATTGGGCACCCCATTTATAAATTGGGTCAAACTGCTGTATTCCAATCCTAGGGCCTCCATATTAACAAACACAAAGAAATCCTTAAGTTTCCCCCTCTATAGGGGTATGAGGCAGGGTTGTCTCCTGAGCCCATTGATTTTTGCATTGGCGCTAGAGCCGTTAGCTGCTGCCATTAGAAACAATATTAAGGGAATCCAGGCAGGAAAAACAGAACATAAGTTACTATTGTATGCGGATGACATATTGTTACTGACCATAAACCCAGAAACAGCAGTACCCCATATGTTATCACTGATATAATCTTTTTCCCGTATATCTGGGTACAAGATAAATTGGGGGAAATCAGAGGCAATGCCTTTATCAGGGGTGTGCCCCCCATCTATAAGGAAAAATTGGCAGTTTAGATGGCTACCTTCTGGCCTGGTGTATTTGGGCATTAAGATCACCCCAGGTTTGAAAAACATCATGACAGAAAACCTCCTCCCCCTCATACAGAAAATTGAGAGCACTTTGCAAAACTGGACTAAACTGGGCTTATCCCTGCTGGGTAAGATAAACATCCTAAAAATGATCACAGTCCCACAAATCAATTATATTACTTATCTACACTCACCTAAAGGATTATTAGGAACACCTGTAAGATTTCTCGTTAATGCAATTATCTAATCAACCAATCACATGGCAGCTGCTTCAATGCATTTAGGGGTGTCGTCCAGGTCTAGACAATCTCCTGAACTCCAAACTTAATGTCAGAATGGGAAAGAAAGGTGATCTAAGCAACTTTGAGCGTGGCATGGTTGTTGGTGCCAGACGGGCTGGTCTGAGTATTTCAAAATCTGCACAGTTACTGGGATTTTCACACACAACCATTTCTAGTGTTTACAAAGAATGGTCTGAAAAAGGAAAAACATCCAGTATGCTGCAGTCCTGGGGGGCGAAAATGCCTTGTTGATGCTAGAGGTCAGAGGAGAATGGACCGACTGATTCCAGCTGATAGAAGATCAACTTTGACACAAATAACCACTCGTTACAACTGAGGTATGCAGCAAAGCATTTGTGAAGCCACAACATGAACAACCTTGAGGCAGATGGGCTACACCAGCAGAAGAACCCACCGGGTACCACTCATCTCTACTAAAAATAGGAAAGTGAGGCTACAATTTGCACAAGCTCACCAAAATTGGACAGTTGAAGACTGTAAAAATGTTGCCTGGTCTAATAAGTCTCGATTTCTGTTGAGACATTCAGATGGTAGAGTCAGAATTTGGCGTAAACAGAATGAGAACATGGATCCGTCATGCATTGTTACCACTGGGCAGGCTGGTAGTGGTGTAATCGTGTGGGGGATGTTTTCTTGGCACACTTAAGGCCCCTTAGTACCAATTGGGCATCGATTAAATGCCACAGCCTACCTGAGCATTGTTCTGACCATGTCTATCCCTTTATGACCACCATGTACCCATCCTCTGATGGCTACTTCCAGCAGGATGATGCACCATGTCACAAAGCTCGAATCATTTCAAATTGGTTTCTTGAACATGACAATGAGTTCACTGTACTAAAATGGCCCCCACAGTCACCAGATCTCAACCCAATAGAACATATTTGGGATGTGGTGGAACGGGAGCTTCGTGCCCTGGATGTGCATCCCACAAATCTCCATCAACTGCAAGATTCTATCCTATCAATATGGGCCAACATTTCTAAAGATTTCTTCCAGCACCTTGTTGAATCAATGCCACGAAGAATTAAGGCAGTTCTGAAGGCGAAACAGGGTCAAACACGGTATTAGTAGAGTGTTCCTAATAATTCTTTAGGTGAGTGTCCTACCTGTAAGCTTCCCCTCCTTGTTACTAATGAAGTTTAACAAGGCAGTAAATTATTTTTTGTGGGCAGGCAAAAGACCTTCTTTTAACAGAATAAAACTATATGCAGCTAAAGAGGTGGTGGGAGGGGGGGGGGGCTTACCAAGAGTGGATTGGTACCACTATGCTTTCTCCCTTAACCAGCTGTCCAAAATATATATGGTAGAAGACCAAGCTCCTGCATGGGTCTCGATGGAAAGGGAACTTACAGATCCGTTCCCCATACAGGCTTTTATATCGCAAACAGGTGGAGAAATCCCATTTAGGAATCCACTGTTGGCATATGCGAGACAAACCTGGAGAGTTTCACATCAGGTGACAGAATTAAGGCCCTCCTTCACAAAAAAATCATCAATCTGGCATAACAAACTAATGAAAGTAGGCAAAAAAACTCTTTATTGGAAGACATGGGTGGAGGTGGGAATTCTTTTTATTGAAGATGTGTTCAAAGATGATGTGTTCATGACATTTGAACAGATAACGACCACATATAACATTCCTAAGAAAGAGTTTTGGAAATATCTTCAGCTGAGAAGCTGTATAATGTCTATACAAAGAAAATTTCCCCTAACATCTTATACTGTGATACAGGAAAGATTTCAGGGCAGCCAGCTGGTTGGAGGCGGCGCATCTAGATTTTATGGTCTTATGCGACAGGCTCATCCACCGAGGCTCAGTGGCCTCAAGAGAGCATGGGAGGAGGATTTGAAGGTTGGGATAGCTGATGAGACAAGGGAGGATGTTGTGGGGTCCTGGTATAAGACATCAAGGAAAGTTCAGACTCGATTGATTACTTATAGGATCATTCATAGGGGTTACTGGACTCCCTGTAAGATGGCGAGACTAAAATGATTGGATTCAGATATATGCTGGAGATGCGAAAGAAGCAGAGGCACATTGATGCATACGTTATATGAATGTCAAATGACGACAAACTTATGGGAAGATATTATAACATTCATTAACAAAGTACTACGAGCAGACTTGATACAGAACCCGGCACTATGTTAGGCATAATACCAGCAGGGGTGGGCCTGTCAGTTCAACAGACTCTATGGTGCAGACTGGCCCTTACCACAGGTTGTAGAATTGTGCTAAGACATTGGAAAACAAAACACATCATCCCTTTCAATGAATGGTGTGGAGAAATGACCAAAATGGCCAGCTATGAACAATTAATATTTAACTTGAACAACAGACAGGAGGTATTTTGGAAAATATGGGGCCCCTACATGAATGCAAGATTGCATACTTAATGGGGGAGAATTTGACTTAATGATTTTAATGTATGTATAAGTCACTGCTAAGATGTGTGAGAGAGGACTGGTATTGTATGATATTGATAGAATACTCATCATTTGTGCTACTGGTGTGATGATATGTGAAAGGTATGGAGACGAGTTAGACCAATGTTTACCCTGTGTATGTATATTTCTTATTTTATTTATCTTTTGCATGCTCTTATCATATGATATGGTTTTGCATGACACGACGAACTTTGAATTCAGCCAACTTGTATCCAAAGTTGAGGATGAGCAGATCGTGGCTGTCCAATCTCAGAAGAGGATCAAGGAGCTTCAGTTACTTCGAAACCTTGAGGGCTAGCTGAAGATTTGCTACGAGCCAGTGAAAGATCTCTGGTTTTTGTTGCTTTACTCAGGCCCACATTGAAAAGCTGGAAGAGGAGATTGAAGTGGAGCGTGTTGCCAGGGCTAAGATAGAAAAACAAAGGTGTGATCTCTGCATGGAGCTGAGATCAGGGGAGTTCTCGTCTTCTCCAGGAGAAAGAAGTGATACTCTCTCAGATATTGAGGGCTAAGCTTGCCTTCACTCAGCAAGTTGAGGAACTGAAAAGGCACGTTAAGGAAGAAACAAAGGTTTGTTGCATTGCTGCATGTCGCTCACATGGACAACAACAAGAAGCGAGAGGTCGAGTTTCAGAATCTGAGACGAGACCTGGAAGAGTCGACCCTCCGCCATGAGGCCACCGCTGCAGTTTTAAGAAAGAAACGCGCTGTGTGGCTGAGCCGGAAGAGCAGATCGACCACCTACAGATAATCAAAGAGAAGCTGGAGAAGGAGAAGAATGAGTACAAGATGGAGGTGGATGACCTGTCCATAAACCGAGAGGTCACAGTCAAGGCAAAGGTAAGCTAGAATGTGATCAATAAACATGGTATATAAAGTTTCATTAAATAATGCTATCAATATTACAGATTCATTATGAGAAGCTGTGTCACTCTCTGGAAGACCAACTGAGTGAATACAAGATGAAACAAGGGTGAGAACACCCATCTCATCACTGAAATAAACGCTCAAAGGGCAAGACTTCAGAATGAAAATGGTATGGCGTCCGATCATTTTAAACAGACATCTGGAGCCCAACTATTTTCTTACCTTGTTTTCTAAAACCTCTTGAACAGGGGAGTTCTCGTCTTCTCCAGGAGAAAGAAGTGATACTCTCTCAGATATCGAGGGCTAAGCTTGCCTTCACTCAGCAAGTTGAGGAACTGAAAAGGCACGTTAAGGAAGAAACAAAGGTTTGTTGCATTGCTGCATGTTGCACAATCAATCAATGCCTTGACATGAACTATCTTCGAAGAAGTAGGCTAACTCAGTAGCTTACCTAGGTAGCCAGAGGCTAATATGTCGTGTGAACTTGGAAGCTCTGCTAGGCTAACAGATTTGGCTTTCATTCTACTTAGAGAGAAACAAATGTCCTGTTACTGTGGCCACCAAGGAGGTTTAAAGGAATAGTTAGGCATTTAGAGAAATGCGCTAATTTATCAGTAGACGATTATTGATTTCAACAAATGTTTCTTCAACTAAAAGTCCACTCTGCCTCTCTGATAGGCTAAGAATGCCCTGGCCTACGCTCTCCAATCTGCCCGTCATGACTGCCATCTGCTGAGGGAGCAGTTAAAGGAGGAGCAGGAGGCCAAGGCTGAGCTCCAGAGAGTTATGTCCAAGAGCAACAGCAAGGTGGCCCGGTGGAGGAGCAAATATGAGATGGATGCCATCCAGCGCAATGATGAACTAGAGGAGGCCAAGTGAGAGTTGTTCTTCTACACATAACAAATACATATATAAACACTAGAAATGGGATATGTGCAATGTCAGAAAATTACAATCATGGGTACTACTTCATTTGGTTTTGCTCAGAAAAAAGCTTGCCCAACGATTGCAGGAGGCTGAGGAGGCCATTGAGTTTGTGAATGCCAAGTGCTGGTCTGTGGAGAAGGCAAAGCAGCGGCTGAACGGGGAGGCGGAGGACCTCATGGCTGATGTGGAGAGGGCAAACACTCCAGGCAGCTGGCCTGGATAAAAAGCAAAGAAGCTTTGATAAGGTGACAAAGACACCCTGCAAGTGAATTATGCTGATAAATCACAACAAGTTACAAATGCTAACAGTCTGTAAGTTTTAGGGGCGCAACCAGAAAATTTAGTGGCACACACCGTAAATCAACATGCTAACCAAATATTCACATTTCTACTAATTTCCACTGTATTACTAATAAATACTTTGATAATAGATGCAGAAATTACAATGTGCTGTTTCAAATTCAGTGTCACTTTTGAAGATGCAACATAGAAGGTTAACCAACAGCACCATCGTTAAAAAAAAATTATATATATATATAAAACCACAAACACACATTTTTTAAATTTGTAGCTCTAGTCTACAATTACAATGAATTCAACTTAAAATTAAACACCGATAGATACCGATACCTGAAATTCGTTTTTTTTCCAAAACATTTTTTGGTACTTTCCTCCTATAATTACAAAACAATTATTTCAGTTGTAAAAATGATTGTCAAACCTATTTATCCTATGTACTTAGAACATGATGTTATTTTATTAGAATATGTTACACTCTAAAGAAATTAAACAAAAAATAAAAATAAAACCCCTCCCTCTCTCCTCCCAAACCCATCTCTACAACCTATTAAATTGAATAATTATTCATTTCATACTCACTGTAACCTTTATTCTTGTATTTGTATATTCATTTTATACATATTATATTTTCATTCGTTTTATTTTCATGACCGACCGTTTTTAATTGCTCTTTAATGTTTCATGTAAAGAACTTTGAATTGCCTTGTTGCTGAAAGGTGCTGTAGAAATAAAGTTGCCTTGCCTTACAACCTCAGCCTGTCAGTCATTCACCAGGGCACAGAAACCACTGTTATGCCTGCTTAGGAAGTGTAACGTCAACAGCACCGCGACCGCTTTCGGCTCTCCATTAATATCATATCGCAGCAAACGCTGTCTGCGTGAAGTTTTGAAAAACTGGAACCACACTTGAAACCACTTTATCGGCATTTCCGTGACTCACTGTGACTTCAACAAAACTGCAGAGCCGACGTAGTTTACTGCGGTCAAGCCAGCCGACACATCGTGAACGACAGTCAAACCAGCTGACCCAGTGTTTTTGCTGTACGTGATTATAGTAGCTTTACGGTAATAGCGTTTCAGAACTGGTTTCAAAATAAAAGCATTCGTCGGGTACATAGCGAAAGACAGTCAGACAGCAAATACCGTCAAAGGAAATGTACGGAATTGTGATATTTACTCTCAAAATAAAAGCTCAAATAATTGACAATTGTAAGCTTAAGCCAATAGTTTTTTTTTGCAATTTCTAACAAGGTCCTTTTTCCACACACTAATTTCACTTCAGGGTAATAGTAGACCGCCTCATATTGCCACCCAGAAAGTTTCAAGTCATTCCGGTGTACAGTTTCAAATTAAAAGCCCACCAAAAATTTAAATATGAGACTAATTACATATGATTTGGGATTCAATTTAAAAGGAAACGCCCTGTAATCAAAGAATAGTTCTACTTCAGGTTTATAGTATGCAACTCCGTAGTGTGACCCATTAAGTATCAAGACATTCTGATTTGTATTTTCAAAATAAAAGCCTGTCAAAGTGTCAAATATGAGTCTAATTACATATGATTTTGTATTCAATTTAAAAGGAAACGCCCTGTTATCAAAGAATAGTTCTACTTCAGGGTTATAGTATGCGACCCCATGGTGTGACCCATTAAGTTTCAAGTCAGTTTGGTGTGTAGTTTCAAAATAAAAGCCCGTCAAAGTGTCAAATATGAGACTATGTACATATGATTTTGGATTAAATTTAAAAGGAAACGCCCTGTTATCAAAGAATAGTTCTACTTCAGGGTTATAGTATGCGACCCCATGGTGTGAGCCATTAAGTATCAAGTCATTCTGGTGTGTAGTTTCAAAGTAAAAGCCTGTCAAAGTGTCAAATATGAGACAAAATACATTTGATTTTGGATTCAATTTAAAAGGAAACGCCCTGTTATCAAAGAATAGTTCCACTTCAGGGTTATAGTATGCGACCCCATGATGTGACCCATTAAGTATCAAGTCAGTCTGGTGTGTAGTTTCAAAATAAAAGCCCGTCAAAGTGTCAAATATGAGACAAAATACATTTGATTTTGGATTCAATTTAAAAGGAAACGCCCTGTTATCAAAGAATAGTTCCACTTCAGGGTTATAGTATGCGATCCCATGGTCTGACCCAGTAAGTTTCAAGACATTCTGATAGATATATATTTTTTAAACCCTATCCATTTAAAGATTTCTGATGTACAACATCTTCTATGTATTATTAACAGTTCTAGTTGTGACATGAAATTATAAATAATTATCTTTTGCATGCCTTTAAAAGCTATTTCAAAATTCTATCACTGGGTTAAAATCATTACAAGTAGTTACTCCTGTTTGATTTCACATTTTTCCTTTTGGCCCTATTACTCTAGCAAGTGGGTGTCATTGCTGTTCACATGTCTGCTGTTCACATGTCTCCTGGTTTAAATATTCTAACCATCAATATTTTGCTTTACATTGAAAGTTATTCTTTTCTCTTTGTATGATCACAGTGGAGGAGAATAATATGGTCTTGCAAGTATAGGAATCCTAATTTTGATGACTAAGACAAAGTTCGGGGTCACCTGAGCTCCATTACTCTACAGTCCAGCCCCATCTTTGCAGAAACCATTTCACCCCACCAGGATTTCCACCATTTAACCTCTAGGCAGGGGTATAGGCTCTTCATCCATTAACTTTGGTTTACTACTTGATTGCTCTACTTCGATGGATACTGTAATACTTTTTTATTCAATTAACTTTGTACATTTTTATTTTTTCTTATACATACTGTCACACATACTCTCATACATACATGTGTCTGTTAAATACCCAACATGTATTTTTTTTACAAATGTATTTTGTCCCATATTTGACACTTTGACGGGCTTTTATTTTGAAACTACACACCAGAATGACTTGAAACTTAATGGGTCACACCATGGGGTCGTGTACTATAACCCTGAAGTGGAATTTTTCTTTGATAACAGGGCGTTTCCTTTTAAATTGAATCCAAAATCATATGTATTTTGTCTCATATTGACACTTTGACGGGCTTTTAATTTGAAACTAAACACCAGAATGACTTGAAACTTCCTGGGTGGCAATATAAGGCGGTGTACGTCTACTATTACCCTGAAGTGAAATTAGTGTGTGGAAACAGGGCCTTGTTAGAAATTGCAATAAAAAAACTATTGGCTTAAGCAATCAAACGCTATCGCTAACGCTATTACCGTAAAGCTACTATAATCATGTACAGAAAAAAACGGTCGGCTGGCTTGACTGTCGTTCGGCTGGCTTGACCGCAGTCGTAGTTTGCACCGTCCACAACTATGCGTGTGTGTGCGCGCGAGTGTGTGTGTTTGTGTCAGAGCTCCGCTCTCTGTCAATTTTCAGAGAGGACAGATAAGCTTGAGCTTACACGGTCTCAGGTACCGAAATTGACGTTTAACGTGTTTATTTGGAATATAGATTAACTGGGTTATTAGCAACGAGCAGCGATTACTGTAATCATCCGACAAAGGATACAGCAATTATCACAAGAAGTTCAAATCTTAAAAATCGGACAAACCATCCTTATCCAAACCAGTACTGTGCGTCTTCTTCAGATTCTGTCTGAGTGGAAGCAGAAGTATGAAGAGAGTCATGCAGGGCTGGATGGATTACAGAAAGAGTCTCGCTCCCTCAGCATTGAGCGCTTCAAAATAAAAAATCTCATGAAGAAGCTTGTTATGACGGAGTCATAACAGACCCAAATGCAAGGCTTCACAAAACAAAGTTTTATTTAAATAATTCAAAGGGAAGGACGTGGGGAGGCGGATGCCAGGGACAGGAGCTAGGGCAAGAGGGCAGAGGTAGGATGGCGAGGGAACACAGGGGAGCGCGGGGAAACCAGAACCGAGGAAGCTGAGGGAAAGGCACTGGAATCCAGGGAGCCGAGGAGCTGGAGCTGGAAGCGAGGTTGGAGGTGGAACAGAGCAGGGAGCCGTGAGGGAGGGGGGCGGGGGGCGGCTGGATGGTAGAGCCAGCTGACTGGAGACAGCGTGAAGGTGAAAGATGACTGCAGAGAAACAAACACAAAGAAGGGTTAAGGTACAGGCCACAACAAGCTGAGACCGGTAAGTACAGAATCTTCCTCTGGCGCTTACAGCAAAAGTCACCAGTGTGGCTGAGACAACGATCGAGCGAAGATGGTGAGTTGGACCGGGGGTTCATATACTGAGCTTGATTGTAGATGACTGGCAGGTGTGTATGGCAGGAGAGGTTATGATGGGATGGCAAACAGGTGCGCGTCGTCAGCTGGCAGCAGTAGACCGGAGGGAAGGGGGGAGAAAACAGAGGAGGCACAGAGAGAGGCAGGGCCAACAGAGGAAAGACAGAGAGAGGCAGGACCAACAGAGAAACTATAAAGAGAAAATAAACAAAAACTCACAACCATCACAAAGCTTTGGAGCACCTCGAGGTCCTCAAACGAGAGAATAAAAACCTGCAACTTACGCATATTACTGTCAAATAATACTGCTTTCTTAAAAGGAAGTTTCATCTGGAACATGGTTGACAGTGAATCAGATGATTTTGAACATGCATTAATGCACTAATAGACAAGGACGTTTTTATATGAATGTTGTGTTTACATAGTAATTTATTTTTGCTTTCTTATGAGGCCTGTGGTCCGTTTCAGAAAGGAGGTTTAACAAACTCTGAGTTTAACCCTGATCTATGAGTTGATTTACCCTGAGATGGGAAACTGAGTTTTTGGTTCCAGAACAGCTGATATGAGTTGGTTCAAACAACTCCGAGTAGGTTCACGCGCGTGCACCACCACAATAAAAAGGCAGTATGAATGGAGCCATGATACTACGATTCACCATGGTAACAACCACAAACAACCAGGTCGGCGGAAATACTCATGCGCACAAACAACGAGTTTGAACACGTATTTCGTTAAAAAAGCAAGACAGCGGTTGCTGCTGCAACAGAGAGAGAATTGGTGTGGGAGAAAATTGCTGCTCGAGTCAATGCGTAAGCATTAACAGTTTATTAATTTCATATTTAATCACAGTTAACTGATAATATTACTGGTGAAAACTGGAATTGTATTACACCTATAATTTCATTTAGGTGGAATCCTGCGGGCGAAAAAGTAAGCTATACTAATCCCATTCTGAGGCTGCAGCGGCATGATCATTAACAGAACTATAATTTATAATCATTTATTTCTTTTTAATGGCTCTCACTGGTTTGTGTCCAGGGAACAATACAAAAAACGTTTCAGAGTGAGTCACAATTTTCTGACGGCTCTGCATACAGTGGCTTTACTATTACAGTATGATCTGCATCACCAATAAAGAAAATTGCCGTTTACAAAAAACGTAATGCGACACAAAGAATCTGCTTGGACGTTAAAGCCTGTCCACGATGGTGGATGTTAGTGATATGAGGACGGATAAGGTATCTACATATCTGATGGACTGTGAAAAAAATGTGGAAATGAAAATACATTTAGTCTGGACTCAATATCATCTCCCGACGTAAACTCTCTGAAGCAATACAGCTTTTTCATCAACGTGATCGTCGACAAAAGGACATGACATGTTTGAGAAAAAAACGTTTTATAATCTGCCTAACAATAAGTTTTATTTATTAAGTGTTTATTCATGCAGATAACAAACTGCATTAAAATGCGCCTGATACAGAATGAATGAATGAATGAATGAGGAAATGAGTGAGAAGAAACCTCGAGTTTCTCTCAGTCTCCTCCCTCTGACACTGTATGAGAGGGAGGAGACTGAGAGAAACTCGAGGTTTCTTGAAGAAAACCTGCTCCCGACCAAGTTAGGTTCACAGACTCAGTTACCATAGTAAGGTCTGAGGTTAAGTTACCTCTCTTTCTGAAATGGAAAACCCAGAGTTTCCCCTCATCTCAGGGTTAACAAACTCAGAGTTTTCACTAAACCTGCTTTCTGAAACGGACCCCAGAAGGAAAGACTAGACAGCGGTGCATACTCCCAATAGTGGACATGATGTAGATAATTATTGTTCTGTGTGGTTGTTATAGAAGAAATGTGTTACATTTTTAGAGGAAATCTGTGATTTGACTGAACAACTTGGAGAGAATGGCAAAGCCATCCAAGCTGGAGAAGACTAAGAAACAAAGTGAGATGGAGAAGACAGAAATCCAGACTGCTTTGGAAGGAGCGGCGGTAACTTCACATAATATAAAGAGATTATATCTATATCATTTCATGGGCACATTCTTATGTTTATCAATTTCTATTCTTTTTTTGTATCTGTATTCAAGGTTTCACTGGAACATAAGGAATCCAAAAGTCTGCGTATCCAGCTGGAGTTTGCTCAAGTCAAAGGAGAGGTTGATCGCAGGCTGGCAGAGAAGGATGAGGAGGTCGAGCAGATGAAACCCAATCACCAGCGCATTGTGGAAACCATGTAGGCCTTAGACGCTGAGACATGCAGCTGGAGTGATGCCATGAGAATCAGAAAAAAGATGGAGACTGACCTGAATGAGATGGAGGTCCAGCTGAGCCACGCCAATCGACAGGCAGCTGAAGCCCAGAAGCAGCTGAGGAACATGCAAGCCCACCTTAAAAAGTAAGATATAACGCACAAGCATATTAGCTTTTAAAAGCCATTTTGGTTAAATCCACTTTAACCTGCGGGTCTCTCTGCAGGAGCAAACCCTTCAGCTGGATGAGGCGCTGTGGAGCCAGGAGGACCTGAAGGAGCAGGCGGCCGTTGTGGAGCGCAGGAGCAACCTTATGCAGGCAGAGGTGGTGCAGCTCACAGCTGCTCTGGAACAGTCGGAAAGAAGCCGTAAATTAACTGAATGGGAAGCAGCTGATGCCTGTGAGAGAGCAGGGCTGCTGCACTCCCAGGTGAGCAGCATTATAACAATGCATCAGTGAGAGCCAATGGAATCAACGCTAACAGTTGGTGGAGACCAAAACAGAGTGAAAAGAGAGTGAATATAAGAATTTGAAATGTGAATTTGTTAGGTCGGCAGAAACACCAAACTTCAAGTGAATGCTAATGTTGCAGGAAGTTACCTCACTTGACCCAGATATTTATACGGTTGAAGTGATGTGGGACTGGTTACATTATTATTTAGTTTTTTTTTTAGCCTGGGTTACAATAACTTTGTGAAGTACAAAGACCTTTGATTGTCCTTTGGCTACAGAACACCTGTCGTCTCAATTCCAAGAGGAAGCTGGATGCAGATGTCAGCCAGCTGCAGGGCCAGGTGGAGGATGCAATCGAAGAGACTCGCTCTGCAGAGGAAAAAGCCAAGAAGGCAATCACTGACATAAATATTATGCACTTGATCTTTAATCATATCTAGAACATACAGATTTATATGGTGTGATTAATAACTGTAAGAAACAGTGATGCCTGCTTGTCTCTATGGATGCTGTTGTTGTCAGGTCCAGCTTTTATTTGGTATTTGTCATGAATTATAAATCAAACACCAGTTGAACTGGCTGTGTTCTGGTAGGCAGCCATGATGGCAGAGGAGAAGAAGAAAGAGCAGGACAGCAGCGGCCACCTGGAGAGGATGAAAAAGAAGCTGGAGATCTCTGTGAAGGAACTGCAGCACCGTCTGGATGAGACGGAGAACCTGGCTCTGAAGTGGGGCAAGAAACAGCTCCACAAACTGGAAGCTCGGGTATCACGCCTGTCCAGATGAGAGTTATGTAGCATTACTGAGAGGAGGAATGACTGCTAATGTTGGGTTTGGACTTTCTCTTATAGGGGCGCGACCTGGAGGCACAAGTGGAGAGCGAACAGAGAAGAGCTGCCGATAGTATCAAGAGGATCCGCAAATATGAGAGGCGAGTGAAGGAGCTCACATACCAGACTGAGGAGGACAAGAAGACGGTTTTGAGACTGCAGGACCTGGTAGACAAGCTGCAACTCAAAGTCAAGTCATACAAACGGCAGAATGAAGAAGCTGTAAGATCTTTTTTGGCTGCCAGGAAAACAAACAAGAACAAACAAATGCTTGTTCATATATTTATTGACTGGGATGACTGTGAATGAGTGTATGTTAGAGTATTTTTTGTGTATTGTGTATCTTCATTCATCCTTCTTGGACAAGACAGGGCATAAAACGTGCGAGACAACATAAAGTTACACATTAAATACGCAAAATATAAACATACAAAATACAGTAAAAAGTCTACAAAAAATACGGATCAAATATAAATACTGAGTGTAGTACAGAATACAGTGTGTGCAAATGGAATAGTGAAAAAAAGCATCAAACAGATATTAAACAAATATGACAGCAGTGCAAGTGAGATTGTGCCAATATGCATTGGAACATAAGAGACAATAAAGTGAGCGTGTGCAATACAGCTTATACATTCTGTTTCTATCCAGCAGGTATTTTTAGTGCATTCATTGTCTGTTTGACTACTGTGCATGTCCATGTCTCCCAGACAGAAAACTGAAGACATTTTCATTAAACATGGTGTAAGACGATAGCTCCACCTTGTGGTTCAGGATGTAAAACAGCAACGTTTAGTGACAGCTTTTTGGTTTATTTCAGCATGTATTGATTCCAGGTCAAAAGAAAGAACATGTAGAATCAGTATTTATGAGCTTTTCAGAACCACATTAATAAACCGTTCCTGATGTGTGTCTGCGGCTGTCATATCTGAAGGCCAAAAATAAACTTGGATGTGTCGTAATACCAAGCCACAGTGCAAATGAGGAACTCACAAGCTTTTTGCCTTTTTGGTCAAATTTGTGTTCATGTTCAAGTCAACTCCGGCTCAAAGCTGCTTCTTTGAAATGAAATGTTTCGAGTTAAGTTATATGATACCATCAAAAAGTCTTCAGTTAAATACAATCACAAGAGAGGCTTTAAAGATGTCTGATAATTCATTATATTCAATGCTCTCTACTGCTTTACTACAACCACTCTAATCATTATCATCATCATCATCATCATCATCATCATCAGCATCACTGTTGTCCTACTGTAATCCACTTTATATATGCAGTCAAACAGTCAGGGAGCCCCTCACAAAAACTAAGGAAATAAATTAATATGAAATCACCAGAATGAATTAAGTTTTTTAATTTAATGAATCACGAATTATAAAATGGACAAATGTTTCTGCATTAAATGACCAGGATCATATAAAATGAGTGTGTGAGAAGTAAATAAGAGCTGGAGGAGAGTCAGGTCCTCCTCAATCACAGACCGGATGTTTGCTAAAACCTTTCAAACTAAAACTTAAAAACCACTGTTGCATAAAAAGCACATACCAAGCAAAATCCAGATGTTTCTACATACATCATTATAAAAAGTTTGTACATAGGCAGGGTATGGATGGGAGTTGTCAGTTTTCGTCCTTCATGATTCTTTTACTAACTGTGGCGCCTACCGCTCAGCACACTGGGCTGCGTAACTGCGTCAGTGGAAAGAGCTTGGCTAAAAACAAACAACTACTTAACTAAAGGCCCACTTACTCATTTTCCAAGCTTTCAACCGCATTTCAACACATTTCCCCGGCAGATTGAGTTTGCCATGGATATAGTTTACAAGATAGCTTGTCACTTGTTTACTTTAATTTTACTGTAACTTTGAAACACGTTGTGCTTTAATTTTGAAGTCGGATTTGTTCAACTTCCGGTGCCCACGTCTCGCTCTGTGCGGCTTGACACTGTACAGAGTATAGAGTGTATGGACGCTGGTCTGTAGCCTCTTATAGACAGAGCGTGCCGTACAGTGTCGAGCCGAGCCAAGCCGAGCAGGCTGGAGCAGCGGAGCGAGGGGAGGACACCGAGCAGCACACACATTCTATCTGTCCCCGAGCAGCGGGAGATGTTCAGCGGCACTCAGGTCGCCATGTCGGGGTCGTTCTGTAAAAGTTTGTACCCGTTCAGCGGGGAGCAGCACCGACAGGGACTGAGCTTCCAGGCCGGGGACATTATCAGGGTGGTCCAGGCTCTGCCTGGAGGCTGGTGGGAGGGAGAGAGGGATGGAGTCCGAGGATGGTTCCCCTCCAGCTACGTGCACGTCCTGGAGGTAAGAACAGAGTCCAACTTCGTCTTTACTTCTTATTTTAACTTAACACAAGTCTCAATGGATCTGGCTGTCAGTCAGACTTTGACTTTTTATCACTTTTTAATTTTCATTTTTTTTCTCTCTCTCTCTCTCTCTCTCTCTCTCTCTCTCTCTCTCTCTGTCACTCACACACACACACACACACACACACACACACACACACACACACACACACACACACACACACACACATTTGAGGATAAAGACAGCATTGACAGTACTAATAAATGGTTTTCCCATGCTGTGCTCATCACATTAACTGGAACCTTGACTGGCTGCACACTTCCTCATTCCACACATTCCTCAGTAAAATCCTCAGGTCACCTCTCTTTCTCGCTCTCATTGTCAGCCCCTCCCTCCTCCTCCCCCCCCCATGCCGCCCTCTCTGTTGCAACTTAGAAAAGATCTCCCACTTTTTCTTTTTTCTTTCTTCTTTTTTCTTTTTTTACTTGTGTGGCTCTGTAATTAAACTGATTGCGTTTGTGGTTGAGTGGGTGACACCCCATCTTGTCATTTGTAAGAATGTGCAGCTTTTCTCTGATTTAATTAAGCTGGGAATTAAATATCATTTAACATTTAAAGAAGAGGTCAAGCCATTGGCCAGTGTTAGAAGGTTATTGGCGGGTATGTGGGCCATCGTCTTGGGTCATTTTTATTTTTCCAGTGAAGAATGTTCCGCTCAGTAAGTATTAAATCTTAAAAACAAACTTGAAGAAAAAAAGAGAATCGATATTGATATCACCGTCCTCAGTCGGCCTGGTTCTCTGGTGTTTGTTGCAGCCTTGAAAAGATGAACTCAGACTGTGACATAGCTTTATAAAACTGATGCCCAGCTAGATAAAGGCTCAGCCTTTAAGCTAGGCTGAATGAAGCAACAACAACATGGCTATCTGATGTTGGCGGACTTATCTCAGGTAGATTCTTCTCTGTTTCCCAGGGAGAAAGTGTGCTCTGCACATCTGAACTGGTCTGAGGAAGAATTCAGTCCTGGACCGACTGTCCTCGTCAGCGAGCCGTTTTCCACTCTTTGTGCTAAGCTAAGGCTGCTGGTTGGAGCCTTAGATTTAACAGACAAATATCGGCTGATACTTGATTTTTATGGCAAGATGTTGATACTTGAGAAAATCTAAAGTAATCAACCAACATTCATTCTCTTAACATAAAAGAACATTTTGTGACAAAGATGTTTAAACTTTATTCCCAAAGATGCTGCAGAAATATGAATTATTCCATATAATAACCCATGTACCAAAACTCTTTGAAATGTGACTGAAAATTACTAGTTTGAGAAAATAATCTTAACTCAAGGTCTTCTTTACTGGCTTTGTTTGACTGTGTCCTAATAAGCAAAGTGAAAGCTCCGGAAATAGCTAGTAAGATGGCCTTGAGTTAAGATTATTTCCTCAAACTACTTTCTTAGACTTATAATAAAACTTAATAATTTAAAGCTTAAGAAAATAGTTGCCAATACAGAAATGACAGTTTTAAAGAAAAAAGGATCCAAGGCACTCTTCTTGTGAAAATTATTATAAAAAGCCTTTATTTAGATGGCTATTTCATATCAAAATCTTACATAAAAAGTAGAGCTGGGCAACAACCCACACGTATCAGCACAAAGCAGCCTTCTTCAGGGTTATGGTTTTAGGGTTACAGAAATGACTGTGATGTCTGTTGATAATATCTGGGCTTCAGCGTCAGTATAACGTTCAACTTCCAGGATTGCTCTGGTGTCGCTGGAAATCCCGCCAGATGTCCCTCTTTTTCGGCCTGATGTCCGTTACCTTCCTCTTTCTTTGTGTTGGCATTCTAAACTCCGGTGGATTTATGAGGACTATGGTTAACTGCTCCTCAGATCTCTGCAGGGTAAATCCAGACAGCTAGCTAGACTATCTGTCCAATCTGAGTTTCCTGTTGTACGACTAGAACGTACACACGTTTCACCAAAACAAGTTCCTTCCTGAGGCTGTTTTGCAGAAGCAGCACCCAAGACGATTTTGATTGGTTAAATGCCAATAAACCAGAGCACGTTTTTTTCTCCCATCCCAGAATGCTGTGTGGACTAGCCAGACCCTCCTCCGCAGCGCTGTGGAGGAAGGTCTGGCAAAACGAGACTAGTGTAATGTCTGCAGAGCGTGCTCCAGCGCTGCGGCTCCAACATAATCAGGGAAACTAGCTACAGCTTGCATGAGAGCAGCACATAATTGGTGCGTATGCACGGCAGAGATCCGCTTTACAAGCATTAAAACTGGACAGTCTGCTATTTTTCTTTTTTATCACATGAGGTGTGTGCAGCCCTTTCACACAGACATTTCTTTTAAATCAAACTACTGATACACAGGAAATGACTTAATGACTGTCAGTGAGTGTGTTGGCAGTTTGGTTTAGAGAGTTTCTATTTGTATTACTGTTTCCTGTCACCTGCGTCCTCTGATAACAGCTGACAATAGCAGCGCTGGGCTGGCTCCAAAAACTGTAGAAACAACTACAATCCCAAAGGAAAAGCTGACCGCCTCGCCTGTGACCCTAACCCTAACCCTGGCAGGTGTACCCAGGTAGAAGATACATTCCGTGGCACATCCGCTCCACGAACGGTCCATACACGTTATACATGCAATGTAGCCAAAGCAATACAGTAGTTAATCTGGAACAAAGAGATTTATCAACTACATTAGGTAAGCTGAACCACATAATGAAACTGGAGGTTTCCCCCAGTTCTCCTCCAATGTTGACGCATGACGATGAAATGACTGATGGTGACACCGAAACACTTCTCTATTTTATCATTCTGGAACTTTATTGAAACACAGAGGAACTCTGTAAGGAAAATACTGCCATTGCTTAATGATCAGAAACTGAGGCTGATGTGTGTTATCACCCAGGCAGGGATTGTTGCTAACACTTTATTTGAAGGGGTGTGCATAGACTGGCACTGGTCATGCACATGATGGAATCTTTATGAATGTTTAGGATTGTTTCAGTCCTAACCTGCTCTGTGTGTCAGAGAACAGGCTAAGTGATGGGTGGCCTGTTTGAAAAACCGCTCACCCTGGCTCTTTTTTTGCGGAGATTTCACATACTTCCTCCACCTCATTAGTCAAAATGAACACTGATCCTGCCCTCCAACTATATAGAAACAAGGTGGACAAAAGGTAACTTACCTTGGCTGCTTGTTAGCTGCTTGTTAGCCAAACCATATTAAAGTGCAGACCTAGCTGAGTTTCAGAGGAACACACAGCAGTGAAGGGCAATGTTGACAGGCTTTCTCTGTAACCATAGTTGACTGAAAAAGAGCATTGTTGTTGGCTAAAGGGCTCTGGGTTAGGACCGTAAGAGCAAACGTTGGGTTATATGTACCTTCACTCCTTCAATTAGGCTACTGTAAGTCTCTCCGTGGCTGTAGGTAACTGAAGTGTTGCAGAGCAGTGTTGGCTAAAGATCACAACGGGGGAAAAAAATCCTTGTGGTAGGACACAATTGCTCATAGTATATCTGGAGGAAAAGAAACATGCGTTCCATTTGCCACAGTACACTCGCTCGCTGTATGCCAGGAAGAGGTGTCATGCTCACCCCTGTGCTACTGGGTATTCGGGATCGAGCGATACTGGTTTTTCAGGGCCACTTCCGATACCGATTATTTTCAAACGAGCAAAGTGGCAGTTGCTCAAGGCCACACCCCCACCCTCCACCTTGCCCCCCCTCTCTCCTCCTCAATAGCTACAGACACAGAAATGGCACATCCTAAGGAAGCTCATTGTGGGACTGGCTCTAGTGGCTGTAATTCTGCACCAAGGCTGAATTTCGGGAAAGAGACTTCAGATACAGTATTAGGGGACCAATAAGGTCTATATAAAAGAGACTTCAGATACAGTATTAGGGGACCAATAAGGTCTATATAAAAGCATCCAAAGAGCACCATGTTATGGGACCTTTAAGTCAAAATTAAGATTTTGGAATGTTAAAAACACCAACACAAAACTTTGTTTAAATGCAATTATTTAATGAATTAGAAACTTTGAACGTAACACCCAGTAAAAGAGAGTCAGATAGTATTATGGGGGGGGGGGGACATTAAGTCAGACTCAGTGGTGAGTGAAACCGAAGCAGAGTGACAGACTCAGAGCTGTAGCCGAGCGAGCCAAAGTAGAACACTTTTTAATAATTAACGTTTACCAGTTATTAGGCAAATAAAATGCTGACACAGATAATCTGCAAAATGACAAAAAAAACAACGGCCCGATAATCGGTCTATCCCTCTGGAACTGTTGTCATCTTCAGTATTGTGTCTTTGTTTTACAACCCTCACTTCATTTACTACATAACTTTAATGGGGCATAAAGTAATACACAATACATTCTTCATCTAGCAAACTAAAAGGTCAATTCTTAGCAATACTACTTATTTGCTGAGTTCAAGATTTAGTTTTATTTAATCTGGATTATCTAATGATGGATAATGTTAATGATAACTGTCATTTGGGCCCTTTCTTTGTGGCAGCACAATGATCAGTGCAAGCAGTGCTCTGACACTGATACTTTCCTGACCTGGTCTGTGTGATAGCCTAACTCAGAGGGCACAGGTGGCAGGTTCATTGAAATGACACAGCACTAACAGAGCTAAAAGAGTGTTGATTTGGAAAGTCCACTTCACTATTCGTATATTCATTTTAATCACCTGTACCATTAACCTTTCTCACCTTTTTATTTCTGATAAAGGGCTGGGAAAAGGCTTCCATTAAAGATGAAATGATTTATCGATCAGGCGATTGGAAAACAAGCACTCTGACTATGTCAGGTTGGGATATGGTAATGAGCATTTTTCTTTATTTTACTGAAAAAGAAGGATTTACTGATAATAAAAACACCAGTTGCATCCCTGGTTACCATACAAACAGATACTGTAGAGCTTCTCATAAGACTTTGCGTCAGCTGCTGGTGCCATGTTGGTGGCCCATAGTAAAACCAGTGGAATTCATTGGTGACTCGCACTGCGTTACAGCCTTCAACGACCTGTCAGAGGCAGTTTCACACTCTGGTTACTCTGAGGCTGAATATGACATTTCCATAACAAATCAGGACTCCCCCACAAGTAGCGGTGCAGCTGGGCCTGCCAGGGGCCATCTGGAGGGGCCTTCCCCCTTGACGCCTTCATGTGGAAGACTCATGTTATATATTTCTGTCTGAGGAAGCTGGCGAGGTTCGAGGTTTCTTTTATCTGCTGGTATGCATTCTCAATCTAAAACAAAAAAAATGCATTGACAAAGGTAATCGAGGTCCGTAGCTGTATCACGGGTACTCAACAGAAAAGTCTGTCTGATTTGTATAGCAAACAGTTGTTAAAGAAAGCAGAATCAATTCTGTCTGACAGCACCCACCCCTCAGTTTCAGACCCTGCCTTCTGGTTCCCGCTTCAAATACCGCTCAAAACAAACAGATACAAACACTCATTCATACCCTCAGCCATCTCACTGCTAAACTCAAATAGGATCAGGTAATATCAGCTTGACCACAACCATGCATGATAAATATGTTGTTTTTTTGTTCTCACATTTTTGCTATTTATTGTTGTATTTGTAGGCTATTCATCTTGTGTACTTATCACTGCTGCGAAACCAATTGCCCCTTTGGAGACAAATAAAGTTCTACTTGACTTGATGTTGAGTGCAGGTTGCCACTAGGGGTGGAACGGTAGGCTACATGTATTCATATCGGTTGGGGTGTCTCGGTTTGGTAGGCCTACATGAATTTACACGGAGAATACACGGTATAAAAATAAATAAAACTTGCGTGCAAATTAATTAATGAACTACTGTTAGACACGCGGTTCTTTAGGGACACCTAATCTGTAGCCCTGCCCTTAGCTCTGAAGCTCCCGAGCTCCGCCTACATGTTGAGTCAGTCGGTCCAGTGAGTCCACACAAAGCAAACTAGTCTCTTTCATATACAACCAAACACGGACGTAGCTGTATCCCTTCTCGCCTCGACCACAAATGGCCTCCAGGCCCATTTGCTTCGCTGTTTGCTCCGGTATTAGCTGTTAGCTCCGCCGTTAGCTCTTAGCTCCGCTATTAGCTGTTAGCTCCGCCGTTAGCTCTTAGCTCCGCTATTAGCTGTTAACTCCGCCGTTAGCTGTTAGCTTCGCTGTTAGCGTGTGAAGCTAACACCAAAACTTGTCAACTGTTCTGTGTAACCGAAGCTGCTCTTTTATCATCCCTGCTCTGTGCATTCACATATGAGAGCAGCGCTTGTCTCCCATATCACACTACTAGCTGATTGTCTTATTTTGTTTACAAGTTACAGATGGAGTCTGGAGATGATGCAGGGTAGCCTAGGGGAGAGCCGGGACAATTGAAACGCGGGATGGATGAAACATTACAGTTTTCTCCGAGTGCAATGATGATAGACAGACTTCCTTAGGTCAAAACATCGAGCATGTTAACCTCCTTCTATCAGCCAAATATCTTCCTGTTATTTCCTTTTATCACAGAGTTACAGGCCATAAACCAGTTTTGATGGTCAAAAGTAAACTTCATTAGCGTTTAAATTTTTCGATTATTAATGAGTGTTTTTCATTTAAAGGTTCGACTACATGCTTATTCAGTAGACCATTTAGTGTTCTCCACAATCCCAGACTTTCATATTGCATGCTTGTTTACATGGAAAGCAAAACAGGCTGTAATGGCATATGTCTATGTCCCCGACCTGGCTGTAACTCCATGTATTTTAAGTAAATGCACAAATATCTGTGTTTATAATATAATTTATGGAGGTGAGACATGGAAAAGCAGTTTTAGAAAGATGAAAATATATTTGGGCTCCACCAGGTAGGGGGTCGAGTTTTCCCATGTTATCCTATGGAGACTGATGGGCTGTGGGTTAAGGGCACTTATTTGGATGTGCAGTGGCCTGACCCACGTAAAAACCTAGTGAAACGACATTTTCCACAATAGAAACATTATATAAATGGGAAAACGTACTGTTCTAGCTATAAAAATGGCAGAATCATCCACAGTGCATGATATTTCAATAACCGCTCCATACACGCTTCACGATGACGGCAATGAGTTGTTAACGGACACTCACCAAGATGTATAGCCCAGCAACAATCTATCTTAAATAACACCTTTTGGGAGTACCATTCATGATATGTAGTAAAATATTGAAGTTGTGGGACGTTTATATGGCTTAAACTGTATGTTTCATTCGTCCCCCCATGCTGTTTCATTCGTCCCGACCAGGAGGGACGAATGAAACATTACGCACGTCCCACTTTTGCTGTAATAATTCCTGAACGGTTTTGTTCAAAGCTGAAAATGCAACTGTATTTGACAAGAGGACAGGTGTAGGTTGCTAGTGACAAAATATTTGCTTTCAGTGTGATACGATCGCTTTGTAAATTACGTTTACTTAAAAAGTGTTTCAACTGTCCCGGCTCTCCCCTACTTATTGTTTACTGTTTACATCTTACTTTATACACTTCAAGCTGTTACAGCTAGCTCAGTGGACAGCCTGAGAGATGCACAATAAAAAAAATTGCCTTCTGCATTTTTGTTTTGCTTTTCCCTCCATTGTACCGAACCGAACCGTGATGTCTGAACCGAGGTATGAACCGAACCGTGACTTCTGTGTACCGTTCCACCCCTAGTTGCCACGCACTATACAGTAAAGTGTGACTTTGAAGAGGTCAGTAATTTGAAGTCAATTCCTCTCATTTTAATGTTAGGCTCACATTATTATTATTATTATTATTATTATTATTATTATTATTATTATTATTATATCATCATGCATTGTTTCTCATGGGTGTGAATTGCCATGTGTCATAATGCCTCTCTGTAGCCAGGGGAACCACTGTAAGCAACTAGCTGTACATAAGGAGAACCTAATGCTGTCAGCTGTGTTTCTTATGAAACTGTACGGCTGAGAGCTTTGGATGGTGATTTAGCCTGGTGTAACACCTGTAGTGGAATGGCTGGGGTCATAGCACACAGCCAGGTGCTTCCCCTGCACACCAGCCCTCCTGTGCTGACGTCTCACACACACACACACACGTCATTTCTTCTTCTTGCCTTAGAAAGTGCGTGTGCATATTAGAGCTGTGAAATATCAGCTGACTAACTGGGAAGCACCTCTGGTAAGCCCAATGTGTTAGTTTCGACACTGAAGAATAGGTTTGAGATTTTCACACATCCAGCACCCTAGCTGTCATAGAGGGCTGTTGGAAACATCAGCTCAGTAGATGTAATGCCTCAGTACATAGCAACAGGCAAAGGAAAGGAGAAATGCTTTAAAAAAGACTGGTGGTATGTGGCAGCAAAGAACCTTTAAAGTCAGTATGATGAATATAATAAGGGCCATTTGTTACCAAATTCAGGTTATGGTGGCAGAGAGAACTATTTGAAACCTTAATCTCTTTGGTCGTAGTCTACACCAGTGTAGCTATTTTGAGTTATAGCTTGAAAAACATTAGCTCAGTTTAAGAGTAATAACAGTTATTTTCAACTTGGGTCTCATTTACCCAGTTTTGTTTCCCTCATACCAATGGACGTTGGCCAAAATCTAGTGAAATACTCCTCCATAGTGCTCTGTAAATATTTACTTGCTGGGATCACTGGACTGAAATATGGTTCAGAGGGGCAAAATTGATGGATCAGTTCTTGCCCTCAGTCTGGATCCCCCATGTATGCTGAGGACCTCCTATGAATTCAAGAACTTTGCAGTAGGGCTGCAACTAGCGATTATTTCCTTGGTGGATTCACGTGTTGATTATTTTCTGGATGAAAATGGATTAGTTGTTTGGTCTCTAAAATGTCAGAAAATGGTGAAAAATGTAGATCAGTGTTTCCCAAAGCCCAAGATGACGTCCTCAAATGTCTTGTTTTGTCCACAACTCAAAGATATTCAGTTTACTGTCACAGAGGAGAGAAGAAACTAGAACAATATTCACATTTAACAAGCTGACATCAGAGAAGTTTGACTGTTTTCTTTCATAATAAAGTCGACTCAAACCGATTTATCGATTATCAAAATACTTGGCGATTAACTTAGTAGTTGACAACTAATCCAGTAATCGATTGATCTTTGCAGCTCTACCTACAAGTACGCAGGATCTGAGCTAATGATCGAGCCTGCCAATTTAGGAAGATGGCCACATGGCTTGGGTGCTGTTGGTGTTAGTGCTTTTATCAAGCGTTTGTCTTCAATCTTTGATGTGTGGTTTGATGTTTAAGTTAAGTGCACGCAAGTCATGTGGTCATGTCAGAATAGAAGGCAGGTGCTGGAGTTTAGAATGCAGATTAGCATCAGCCCTTCCTATACGTTTAGATTTTCCTCCAGATGTTAAAACAAGCACTTGGGGCACATTTAGAGGGTCTTTTGCAATTTTTGATTGCCACATCTGGAACACATGTCCACCCATCCATCTGTTATCTGCCGCTTATTTTGCTGGGTCATGGTGGTCTCACCTCTACACTGCAATGGCTGTGTGAAGTGGGTGTGCTTGTTGGATTGTTGGTTTTGAACATTATAGAAATTGCAGCCCCTCTTTCCCAATTCCAATGTTTGCGAGGTGTGGGAGGAGGGAGTTGAGACACTGATTGACAATCTGACAAGCGCTTCTTTTTTAAAGCATGACAACTTAAGGGTAATCTCAGACATCCATTGATACAAGAAGCCCACTGCGTTTCTTGTATCAAAGATTTCATTCTGTCTCTAAGACCACAGTTAAGGGTCGGAGTGTATAACGGCTGATCAAATGAAGAACTTTGCCTTAGCTCCCATGTCCACCATGATCGTCCAGTAGAAGTCCTGCACTAATGCCGACCTTATTGAACCCATCTGCCTTTCAGTCTGATGCTCCATCTTAACATAACTGGAACAAGACCAACTCAGTTCCTAATGTGAAGGGAGCAATGCACCATTCCTGGCAGAGCCCCCTGGCCTCAGACTCATTCCAGCTGCTTCACACCCAGCTGTGAACTGCTCCAGTGCGCCTTGGAGGTCACACGTCGGTGAAACAAGCAGAGCTACATCGCCTGGATACTCATGTGTGAGATCTTGATGAACTAGGGCTGGACCGTACAGACGGTGCAGAAAGCCCACCTGTAGGAATTTGTCCTAGTGTATGAATTTTTACTATACCGTGCTGACTGTTAGAGCCCTCATTTTTTGTTGAGTCGGGAATGACTCAGCCAGCTGGTGCCGCAACAGAGTACAGGGGCATTACGCACAACTGTTCACTTAAGTCACTTTCATTAAATCGCCTGAAAAGGACACCAGGCTGCTACAGTAGCCAATCAGACGTCTACACACATCAGACTGCTCGGTTAGAACTCCACTTAGCCAGACATTTCTCCGATGGAGAAGGGGATGGACGGGATAGCACTGCAGTGTTTAATATGTGTTTCCACTGTACTGCTTTGCCTACCAGGCTTTAATTGATAGGACAGCTGTAGACAGGAAAGCAGGAATGGGCTGCAGGTTGGAATCGAGCCCGGACCATGCAGTAAGGACTGAGTCTTCATACATGGGGTGCACACTCAACCAGGTGAGCTACTAGGGTGCCCTGCATACCAGTGTTTTAACCCTTCACAAGCATTGTTATTGAATTTTAGGAAAAACATATATACGGGGATATATACCATATCCATCTGTGCTTCAAATTATACCATGATATACATTTTAGGCCACGCCCCAAAGCCCTACAATGAACACTTATCAGAATATTTAATACATTAAAGCATGTGATTCATAACTTACAACGAGCTTTATGTTTACAGAAGAATGGGGACCACGTGGGCCGTTTGGAGGGGAAACCCAGATCAATGTAAGCACAGAAGTCTTAATCACTGGCACGCACACTCAAGAATTAGACTGCATCTGTTTAAAAGAGGGGGGGACATGTTTTGGGTTGGACAGTGTGCACTATGGTTAACACTGAACTGACTCAGGTGGATACAACCAGGACGTATGGAGCTGCAACACTTTGCCTTAGCAGCGGAGTGAAGCAGTCAGGCTGTGAAAAGCCTTTACATGCTGCTTTGCTGTCCTGCAGTGGCTGTTGACTGCTCTCTTTGAGACTGAGAGTGCCCGGCTCAGTGAGTTTAGTACTTGTGTGGAAAGCAGAACAGTGGATTGACATGCTGCCATATCTGATCCTGAGAACAGAAGCAGGCGTGTACAGATAGGATGTGCCCACTGGAAAGGCAGCGCGTTCACAGCAGTGCACAGGGTGCGTCATGATGCTCCTGTCACAAACAGGGCGTGTGCACGGCAAGTCCAAGCTTGGAGGAGAGGCAGTGAGATCAACAAAGAATGAGAAATGCACATAAACTGTGTTACAAAACAGGCTTCGTTAGCTGTAGTGAAGACACACTCACACAAACATACATGTGCCCAGTGCTGAGGCATTGAGCACACAATCATTACAGTTTGTGTCAGCGAACAGTATGTGTGCATGTACAGTATATACAGTATGTGCATCCCTCGTTCTCTCCCAGTGTCTGAAGCGTCTCTACTTCTGAGAATGTGGCTGCGCTTCAGGCTCCACATCTGCCCAACCCAAACAATGTCTCTCAAATAAAGACCAATCCACAGCCCCCACAGCTGTCTCTCCATCTCCACTCACTGTGTCCCTCCTCTTTCAGTCTTTCACTCTTCCTACCTTCACTCAGTCTTATCTTGACACATTCTTCTCTCTAGGTCGTGTAGTCAGCGCCCAAGCATACATGTGAGAAACTTCTCCCCAGCAGTGTCCACTGGGCCTGTAGATATAGACATGTAGTTAGGCTGCTCTCAAGACTTTCTGGGCCAGATGTACGTACATTTGCGAATGTAGCATTATCAGCGCCACGACCAACCCGCAGAAAGCGCACGCTGTGATACTTACGTCGTATTTACCAAACCTGCAGTTCATCGGGTAATCAGCGCCTTTCTCCGCCCACTATACCATAAATTGCGCTGTATCAAAACGTTAAGTACTTGTGCTATGATACGGCTGAGTGCAGACTGCGATATTCCCACTGCTGATGCTATGAAATGATCCTGATGCCAATATTTGTAATGTAGCGAGGAGTTTAACAACTGCTGGAATGGAATGTGAACGCTGAGTCGGAGATTCAATGTCGTCTTTGATTTCTTCCAGTAACTGTAATATTGCATGGCTGCTTAATCTGTAACGCTTAACGATTTTGTGTTCACTCAACTGAAAAAGTGTGATCCTTGTGGCAAAAATCCTTTCAGCTCGTCTCCTTGACCTATGTCTTCGTCTTGCTCGGATTACTGCTGTCATTTCACCAGGAGGCATATGTGAGGAAACCTACTTGCAGCTGGTTTACACCTGCTTTTCACCGCAAAATAGAGGCGCGCTGTCACAGGCGTTTTTTGTACATACCGCGGAATACATAATTAGGTGCACTTTATGCTTCCCCTCCCGTCTCTTTATGGGAAACTCCCACTTTCCCCTTCACCCACCCGTGAATGAATATGCATGACACGGAAAAGCGCAATGTACCATTTTCAGTTCCCGCGACAGGCAGTCTGCGCTTTTACCTCAGTGCGCCCTGTTTGTACATACCTCGCCATGCTTTTACGTGCACGTTGCGAAACAAATACGCCTGAAGTGGGCGCAAAAGCATTAGTACATCTGGCCCTCTGTGTTAGTTAGTGTCCTTGTTTTGTGTGGGCATTTGATTGATTGGTTTGTTGCCGGGCTTCCCCGTCCTCTCATCTCCTCTCTTTGGTGTTGCAGTTTTTCCCAGCTGAATCCTCTTCTCCCCATGCTACTCTTGTTTGGTCCGGACCGTGGTTGCAGGTGTAGCCTGCAAGCGGTTCATGACATGCTTTAATCTTCTTTTACCCTTCATTGGTGTTAGCTAAATCCCAGGCTGCGCACTCTCATGCAGCAAAGTAAAAAGTGCCCGCTCTTTCGAGAATTGTGTTGGGTCCCGCGGGATTTCAATGAGACCTCTACACCAGACCACGTAAGACTGACGCAGCAGAACCCCGGACTGTACATAGTCTCACTTTAAAGACAATTTTACAATTTGGAACTATCCAAAACGGAGTCGATTGTGCATGGGAAACCTAGTCAGGGTCACCAATGAGGTTGTCTCTGGAAATGTCTAAATCTAACTTCCTTCATGTATAACGAATAAAATAGTTTTGAAATATATAAAATCCTAATTTCAGAGTAATCCATGTGGAGCTCCATGCTTCCCTGATAACTGGAGATTCAACAGGCCTCAGATCTGTATCCGCAGCAACAGCAGATGATTGAGTCCAGTGTTGATAAGGAAGATGTGTCTCTTCTTGCACAGACAGCAGCATTAGGCCTGTCGCGATAGTCAATATATGGGCTTATTGCACGATATATGGAAATGAGCTTGGTAGCTTTTGGTGACGCAATATATTGCAATTGCAAATTTTTATAATTGAAAATAAAGAGTATATTCATTTTGACATACAAATGAATGTTACCAACGTTTTAGTTAGTTAGTTAGTCGATCGCGCCTCTGTCATCTCGTCTGCTTTCTGTGTTGGAGGCAGAGGCGGGGCTCAGGCAGCGTCTCCACACACACACACACACTCACACACACACTCAGAGCGGATAGCGACAGGTCAAGAGAAGACGTGAACCCACTGCCTTATAGGCCCTATAGTGTTTCGTGATATCTACAGCCAGTTAGGAAGAATAAGTCCCAATGGACTTTGTTACAAAGCCGCAATCTTCAGTTCCGGTGTGGGAAAATTTTGGCTTTAAGCCGAATGAGACGAGCCGGTATGTCGACTTTGTTTAAAAACAGTGGGAGCGAAAAGAGGCAACATAACTAACCTAAAATCTCACCTAAAACATAACCATCCCACCCAGTTTTCAACCTCCAGACAGTTATCTGTTACAAATGCTTTTTCCCGGCAGTGCAAATATAATGTGACAGCACGAAATGGCACACGGTCACAGATTGCATAACTCGCTATATAGCCAAAGAGATGCAGCCATTAAACACGGTCGAAAATCCAGCATTTAATTTAATTTTGACAAACAGTACGAATTGCCAAAGAAAACATACATCTCCCAAGCTGCCATTCCATCTTTGTACAACAAAGTAAAAGATGACATTCTGAAGGAGATAAAAGACATCTCCCTTTACTCTGCCACTATAGCGCTTTTTGTTAACAAAGGTGTATTTATTATTTATTTATTTAGGATATATTTTTTGACATTCCGATTCCAATGTCTAAATATTCTTAAAGTGCTCACATTATGCTCATTTTCAGGTTCATAATTGTATTTAGAGTAGAGATGCACCGATTACAATTTTCTAGGCTGATTCCGATTTCCGATTTTCTTTGAGTTAGGCCAGCCGATACCGATTTTAGCCGATTCCGATTTCATTTTTTCTAACCTCCTTTACAGCACACACAAATATTTATTTTCTATCTTTTCTTTAATAGAACATTTTGCACAGAATATAGAACAGATAATGGATCACTATAAAATAAAACTATATAAATTACTCCTGGTGTGTGAAATTCACACACATCTAAAGTGCAATGTTAGAACCATTTCCTTCTTTTCACATCCAATATCCAACTAAAAAAATGTGATTTTGGTTTTTGGTGTTGTCCCTCCACGCCCTACTTTTTCCTTGCAGGTGTTGCATATTGCAAACTTGTTATCTTCTGCACACACGCTGAAGAATTTCCAAACAGCTGACATGTTGCAGGTTAATTCATGAGGTTCCCTACATGTGCGAGAATAGCGCGGACACGCACTTCACACCGCGAGCGGGTACGCGCGACACATGGCGGAAAAGTTGAGAGAGTATGAGGGAGTGCCATGCTAGCAGCTAGGCGAGCATTATAACGTGTGTTACAAAGTGACACACGTTTGTCACTGAAGTAAAGGCTGGACTACAATAGAGCTGTTTGACGGAGCACGCTGTTGCACTAAAGTTAGGGAGGTTATGGAGGTACACTACATTTTTCAGTCACTACAGAGGTCTGTGTGACTGGACGACTGATTTGCACGTTGGGACCGCTATGGGCCTCCACCAGAGTTTCCTCTGGCTTCGCCCTGCCCAGGCATAGTTCACCATCTTTCGGGTCCTATCGCACGCGCTCACGCTCCACCACCCCGAGGGTGTGGGCGAGACGGGCCGGTGGTGCGCCCGACCCCGAGGGACCTGGATCCCACCTCAGCCAGCGCGTGCCGGCCCTCACTTTGATTGCGCCACGGGACGACCCTCTGACTCGCGCGGGCATTGATGGCTCATTGATGGCTCTACCTTGTCCCACTCGCCATAGCACAGACACTCTATTTCAGTCGGCATAGGTTGGTATATTCCCCTACACTCACACCACCAGTTTGTCGGCTCTCAACCTCCTCCTCCTGTTGTTCTATTTCCAAAGCAAAACTCGAACTCGAAGCAGAACCAGAACTCACTGGTTCGTAGAGGTATGCTTCTGGATCTTGACTGTCTGAGAAGTCATCCTCTTCGTCTCTCACAAAATCCGCCATGTTCATTGCCATTCACTGTCTACTGTAGAAAAAATAGCCAGCTATTCACGCCAGTATGTTGACGGAAGTTGGGGGGTTTCAGGTGCTGCGTGATATCTCTGTGCCCAAGTAGCAGTGCTTCGCCTGTGCTTCCACCCAATATAGTATATATAATATAGTCCCAAATCAAAATCGTCTAGTCTTAATCTGCATTGCTATCTGTACTCGTGAATACGCAGGCCACAAGAAGTAATTAGGTTGCTTTTTGTTCACTTTTACACGACATGCTAACCGGCAACAAAGGATTCCATTCATTACGCTAAGTTAAGCTAGCGGCGTCGCTGCCGGAGTAAGACACTGCATGCACTGCGACAAAAATGCGTTTGCCCACCTATATAAATATAGAGGAGAGATGGAGAGGTGAATAACCCTTTTTCAACAAAGGGTGGTGTGGTCCTTTTAAAGTGATAGAGTGGCTCTGAACAAGTCTATTTAGAGATTTATTGGCAACGTTTCTGCAGATGTTTTGAAATGTTTCTTTCTGTGACCTTTAAAGCCTGCAGGAAGCCAGTATTTGATATTTTACCTGGAGTATAAAACTATAGTCCTTCCCAGTCACCAAAACAGTATAAAGACTTTTTTTTTTTATACATGGATCCTGGTTTCCACATCCTCAGGGTCATGTTCAGGAACCTCTAGAAACTGGAGCGCTGCTCTGACAGACCCTAACCCTACAGACTCTCCTCTTCCCAAATCCACTTGTTTCCACAGAGTCACCAGAGGTCATCTTCAGCTTCAGCATACACGCATACACGCATACACACACACACACACACACACACACACCCTGTCACAGTCACGGGGTGCTGAGTCACTTGTGTGAGGCTTGTATGAGGACAGCTGCAGTTGGTGGTGTCCAGTAATCCAGCATGTTGAAACTCTGGCCCACTCACTCCACACAGCTCTCACCAATCAAGGGATCTCAGACAGCGATAGTTGCATCTTATGACTCACCTTTTCTGGACCATCAGTGTGTGTGTGTGTTTTTTGTGTGTGTGTGTGTGTGTGGTGTGTGTGTGTTAACGCTGCTAACCTGCTGAGAGGGATTGTGAGTCAGTTGTTGCTCAAGGGTGGAAACTTCTCCCAATCTTTACAGCTAGAAACGATCAGGGGAGGAATGAACTTAATGAGGTTATTCTGTGTTACAGTGAGCCGCGCTGGTGATAAATTCTATAATACAATGCATTTCTTCAAATAACATGATAGTTACTCACAAGTTATGTTTATGTATGGACCCGGCAGAATCCTTCCTGCAGGTCTCAGAGGAGGCTGTTCAGATCCAGGTGAAGGTGACCTCAACACAAGACTGACTATTTACTGTAGAGGCATTTTCCTAGGGAAGCTAAAAAATGATCCTGGGCTTCCAGGCAGGGAGCCTGTGTCACTAAAACAGAGAGAGCGTGAGGTAATTTCTTTGCCATGATATGCTGTCTATGTTTGGGGGAGGAAGGGGGGGGTCTGTTTATGATATAATACCATCATAAACATTTGACATATACAGCTCCTCTTCTGCCACAACATTTTAAAGCCAAGTTAACTTTGATTAAAGGAAGGGTCCAAGTACCCTAAGGCTTTTATAAATTAGGATTTACACAATCTGGACTGTGGTCATAACATCTACATCTTATAACTTATTCCCTGTTATATATTGTTGTTAACGTATATATACTGTATTTTTCATGCAATTCTAATTCGATTATGTTTCTTTTCATAGTCATAGTTAATATTTAATAATAAGCTATTGCACTGTTCAATCCCTGCACTGTTCTCTTTTGCACTACCACCATTGCACACAGTCTACCATAGCACCTTTAACTCTTTACATTTCTGTGAGTGATTTTTATGTATGTGAGATATGTGTGTCTATCTATCTATCTATCTATTTATCTATCTAAAAGTTTTTTTTTTTTTATCTTTGAAACATGTCAATTTATATTTTAGGTGTATTAAAGTGCTCATATTATGCTCATTTTCAAGTAACATTTTTCAAAAAACACCATATTTTTGTTGTACTGCACATTGCTCCAGCTCCTCTTTTCACCCTGTGTGTTGAGCTCTCTGTTTTAGCTACAGAGTGAGGCATCACACTTCTGTTCCATCTTTGTTGGGAGTCGCACATGCGCAGTACCTAGGTAAGGACTACTAGCCAGTCAGAAGCGTGCCACGTGAGCAGCTAGGCGAGCATTATAACGTGTGTTACAAAGTGACGCACGTTTTTCACGGAAGAAAAGGCTGGACTACAATAGAGCTGTTTGGAGCAGTTTGTGAACAGTGTTTTCTGTTGGAGATGGTAAGTCCCTTTGGGATGGACTTTGGGCTTTTTCACTTTGTAAACCTATAACGTGCACAAAAATATAACACTATAAAGGAAAGGGAAAAAGCCAAAAAGCATAATATGAGCACTTTAAGCAAATTTAGTAAGCATTTTTTGAATTTTATTTTAAAGTTATAATCCTTAAACTTGCTGTAACATTTTTTAGGGGCAGCGCAACAAGCTGTAAACACAACATTGGCATATTATCACCTTATATCGCTTGTTAGCCAGCAGTTCCCTGTTTCCACATCTAGCAGAGCAGACTATCATTGGTCTGGAGTCGTGTTTCTGACCGTCCAGTACTCAGTCTCCTTTCAGCTCGGCTTTGGTTTATTGGTTATCCGGCTCTAGCTGCTAAATCAACTCCACTCTGTCCACTAAAAAGTAGGGCTGTTGAAAGTAATCATTGCATCGATGCATCACGATGCGGACCTCGACGATTAAGCATGGATGCAGTGACAGATCATAATCGATTATTGCCTACTCATGTTGCTTGTTGATTATCCGGTCACTGCTTTTTTTTGTTTTTGCCTGTTGTCTGCTGTCTGCTGTGTTCAGACTCCACTACATTTAAGAGCAGATACAATTAAAAGGGAAGTTCATACATATCTGACTGCTTGAATTTGTTGATGAAAACCATGTGTAGTAATATATAATAATATTGAGGAGGTGAAGCATCGTCACACATCGTGATATTGAATCGATTGAAATCGTTGACAGGATAATTGTAATGGAATCAAATCGTGAGACCAGTGAAATTTCACACCCCTACTAACTAGTCGCTGACTTTGCTAGTTAAAACACAGTTCAACTAACCAGTTGATTACTTTGTCTGCTGTTTGGCCCTGGGTAGGGTACAGTGGGTTTATGGGAGTTTGTCTGCCTGAGAGCGCTCAGTCTAAACTAAAACAGTTATCTTCATTATTCTCAAATGACTGCTGGAATGACTAATACAGGTTTAATTGAAAGGTCACCTTTCAGTCTGCAGAGCTCACATACATGTTGAGAGCATCTGCAGAGCTCACATATATCTTGAGAGTGTCTGCAGAGCTCACAGACATGCTGAGCGTCTGCAGAGCCAACAGACATCAGGGTTTCCAACAGAAAATGTGTTAGTTAAGGTGGTAGGGTGGAGTTTGCCATCAGACCGGGGGGCTCACCAGTAGAGGGGCGGTGGAGGGACACTGCTGACTCAGAGTAACATTAATAAAACTGGTTGTGATTCTCGATAGGGGTGCGCCAGTCAGATACTCAGGATTTGTGTCAATCCGAACTTTAAAAATTAACAAAAAAAGGGAAACATTTTTGCCACAACATGAACATATTATAAATAATAAATAAATAAACAAATTACATTGTGTACAGGCTAATATTGAACTAACTAAAATGCAAAGGAATGAAACAACAAAGATTTTTTAGTGTAAACTGCAACATTTAACAACCCTTTAACAATAAACTTGGTGACTGACTGACAGTCACCAGGACTGACTGTCCTGTTGTCAACGTTGAACTAAGAAGAAGAAGAAGAACTTAAGTGCAAAGGAATGTAATTGAATTGCCTTGTTGCTGTAGAAATAAAGTTCCCTTACCTTACAACCTCAGTCTGTCAGTCAGTCATCAGGGCATAGAAACCACTGTTGTGCCTGCTTGTCTCAGAGGAAGTGTAATGTCAACAGCAACCGCTTTCGCCTCTCCATTAATATCTGCTGTCTGCGTGAAGTTTTGAAAAACTGGAACCACACTTGAAACCACTTTATCGACATTGCCGTGACTCACTGTGACTTCAACAAAACTGCAGAGCCGACGTAGTTTGCCCGCACCTCTGCACGCGCGTGTGTGTGTCTGTGTCGGAGCTCCGCTATGTCATTATGCAGAGAGGACAGATAAGCTTGTGATTACATGCTCAGATGCTTTAGGAACCGAAAGACAAATAAGTTTTTGATTTTGAAGACATAGTTAAGGTGGCAGGCTGGTGTTGCTAAGGTGGCCGCCTTAGCTGCAAAGTGCTGATGGGAACCCTGGACGTGCTGAGAGTGTCTGCATAGCTCACAGACATGTTGAGAGCATCTGCAGAGCTCACAGACATGTTGAGAGCGTCTGCAGAGCTCACAGACATGTTGAGAGCGTCTGCAGAACTCACAGACATGCTGAGAGCGTCTGCAGAGCTCACAGACATGCTGAGAGCATCTGCAGAGCTCACATACATCTTGAGAGCATCTGCAGAGCTCACTGACATGTTAAGAGCGTCTGCAGAGCTCACAGACATAGGCTACTGAGAGCGTCTGCAGAGCTCACAGACATGCTGAGAGTGTTGTGGACGCTCCTCAGTCCTAGATGGACCTTTGTGTTCTCTGCCAGGGGTTTTTCTGGCATGCTGTCAATGTGCAGCCAAAGGCAGTCTGGGCTTTAGAAGGTTAACCATCTGGAATGGTGCATTATTTAATGTTGCATATGCCTATACATGCTGGCTCTGAGATTCGTCAGACTTGCCACTACCAAGGTGGACCCCAATAACCAAACTGTAGCTGATATGGAGTTTCATTTGGCTCTCTCAAGTCTCCAAACAGCATCTCCCCAATGTATAACAGTGGTCTCAGTCTGTTGTTTTCCTGCTAATCAGTAGCAGATGTGTGCACTCTCTTGTGTTGCTCAGCTGTATGCTGTGTGCACACACTGCCTCTGGAGCTCAGGCGCTCAGAGGCAGTTTTTTGTTCTTTGTGTGGCAGTGGTGGTAGCGCAGCCTGCTCTGCTATGATGTCATTGGTTGCCGGTTGTGAAATACTTGAGGAAATGAGAACCTCATTGAACTCTGAATACTGTACATGTAGTCTTCATCTCATGTGAAGCCTGATCTTCAGTGGTTTTGTTTGGTCTTTTTTTTATCTGTTTATCTCCAGCAATTATTCCAACTATGACAGACCCTTAAGAAGTTTCAATTCACCTCCATTGTGCAGCTGAGCCTGTCTGTGGTTAGTGACACCAACTTGCTTTGTGTGTTTTGACAGAGGACAGCATCTCTGAGTCAGCTCCCTGTCGAGGACCTCCAAGACCCCCTGCCTCCTCAATGGAGATGCTACATGTCTCCACAAGGGCGGCAATACTACGTCAACACCACAAGCAACGGTAAGAAATTGTTCCAGATCATAACTCTCCCTAAAGCCACAATCTGCAGTTTCTACATTTATTTTTATGTACAGGTTAAGTAAAAAAGATACGTGTTCATTATTATTCCTCTGCTTCCAGTCTATATGCTAAGCTAGGCTTATCGCCTCTTGACTCCAGCTCCGTACTTAATGCACGGACATGAGGCTGATCTTCTTATCTGTTTCTCAGAAAGAAAACACCAGCAAATCATTTCCCATAATCATTAAATTTCTCCTTTTAATGTTTATTATAATGAAAAGGTATGTATATGTGTAACGTATATATAATGTATCTAATCCTAAGCTCTAGGCTTCAGAAATGGGTTTTCCGCTTTGCCCACATTCAGAAGGCATCAGGCCTGTGGGGCCCCTGTCTGACAAAATTGAGACAACTGTTCCCCCCTCTTTCCATTTGTACACAAAATGTAAAATGTAAGCTACAAAGTGAGCCTTTCTTAGCTAATATTTGCTTACATATTTGAAAATTGGCAGCATTAAAAGTTTGCTGCATGATCTATGTGCAGCTCCTGGTGCAGTTTACCCATGGATGTACAGAAAACTATTACTGGATTACTGAAGATAACTTGATTTTTATTTGGATTTATGGACATGTATATTCGCAATAGACCAGATATAATGATATCATTAGTGTCACATTCCCGTTTGAAAATATGAGGGAAAACCGATGCAATAACATGACAATCAATGATTTGTAAGAGCCAGAGTACAAGTGAAAAGTCAAGTGTTTTTTTAACAGCTTCTTTTGCAAACATAACAAAAGGTTTAGAGATTCACAAAACAAGTATGGTACAGGGCTGGCACCCAGCACTAAAACTGGTCTATCTAGACAAAAATTACCTGTGTGTGTGAAAAAGGAACAGGTAAACTACCCCCAACTCACCTGGTGTCCTCAACTTGAAAGGCAAGGAAAAATAATAATAATAATAAATTGAATTTGTATAGCGCTTTTCATGGACTCAAAGTTGCTTGAAAATCTGGGGCAGACAGGATAGAAGTGCAACAGGATATTTTGAAGGCTTTCAAAAGACTGCTGGCACTTACTAGACCAAACAAAGGGCTTTGAAGGACTTGTTAGAGCAGTCTACAGACTAGGCTTGGGCCGGTGTGAACATTTTCAAACCGGTTTGATATTAAGCCAAACACCAGACCGGAGCGGTGTACCAAATTTTACTACTAGGTTTCGAACTTGAGTCAGCCGTTCGCAAGTGAGACTGATGAGGGAGCGTAACATAATGAGTGCAGCAACTCCAGTCCACAGGGTGGAGGTAATGCACTTCTTTCCTCGTCTTGTAATCCAAAATGTTTTCATTGCTTATTAGCTTATTAGGCTACTTTTTAATTTACAAGAAGGTAAGGTAATGACTAGTCTATATCAACATCAACAACATTCCACTTCCGACATTACGCCGTTGCTGCTGGAAATTCCGTCTTTTCGGCCGGATGTCCGTCCCCTTCCTCTTTCTTTGTGGTGGCATTCTAAACTCCGGTGGATTTATGAGGACTATGGTTCTGGTCCTCAGATCTCTGCAGGGTAAATCCAGACAGCTAGCTAGACTATCTGTCCAATCTGAGTTTTCTGTTGCACGACTAAAAACTACTTTTGAACGCACACATGTTCCACCAAAACAAGTTTCTTCCCGAGACTATTTTGCAGAGGCACCGTGGCTCTGTCTGTGACGATTGTGATTGGTTTAAAGAAATGCCAATAAACCAGAGCATGTTTTTTTTTTCCAAAACCCCGAATGCTGTGTGGACTAGCCAGACCTTCCTCTGCAACGCTGTGGAGGAGGGTCTTTTTTTAACCTTTGTCTCACGTCTCTCCCCCTGCACATTTGGTTTGTGCTCTAAATGAAGTGGTTGATATTACTGATAGGATAACTAAAGACTAATAGAGATGATGACCCAAACGAATAAAATAAGACTAAAACATGTTTCTGTGAGATGACTCCTGAGGTGACACGTGAGATAATTCCTCCCATCTGTCACTTTGCGCAAAAAACACTCCCTGCCTTGCTCCCCAACTACACTTTAAATTGAAAAATTATACAATTTTTCATTAAAAATGTTCCACCCAGGAGCTTGTATTTATCATAAAAATGATACGTGAGCGATTTCATCTGTCAGTAGTCGAGTTAAACTGTGTCTCTATGGCAGTGATGGTACCAGTGAGAGACACGGGGCGTAGAAGAACTAATACTGCTGATAGGGCCTTGTTTCTGTCATCACAATCACCACTCGGTGTCTCCCTGAACACACACACACACACACACTGGCATACAGCTTAATACCCTCCTCTGTTCCACACACACAGCAACATAGCCTGCTTTTACTATCCCTGAGTGAACTCACTGTAAAACCTGACTGATGTTACTAATATCTTGTCTTAACAGTTCTTGCTTTGAGTTCAGGAAGTTAGGAAGGTAAGAAAGTGCAGGTTTGTCAGACACAATGTTTACCTGTCACACAATGTGACAGCAGGTGTTTTTGTATCCCTGGCCTGGTCACGCCACAAAGTGGCATGTCAAAATTTTGATAAGCTGAACAACGTGATGCTGTTTGAGTTGTAGGCAGCGTATAAACCTAAAAGGCATGAAACTAATTCTGAAGCACTGTAAAAAATGTCAGCAATTTCTTTTGGCAAGTAAACTAAATGATGACATTATCACACTAACGAATGAACGACAATATTTATTTACTTTTTTTATTTATTTTACTGCATTTATTTTTGTCTCTCCATCTCTCCCATGTCGTTCAATTCAACAGTCTATACACAACTTGCCATTATTTCATTACACATATGAAAGGATGAATACTCTTGGCCTACGTACTTTTTTTTTAATTTTTTTTTTCAGAGTTTCTATGTCCCATTCATTGTCTCAAAGAGCTGTACGGTCACCATGCAGGTGCGGAGGAGAGTACCAACGTTAATGGCTGCGGCTCCTGGTGACTAAAGGGGGGAGATCCGGGAACAACAACACCACACACCATCTTTTTGGTTTTCTAGATATGGGCACTTGCATAATAAGTATATGTTCATCTATTCATTTCCCCTTGGATATTTGTTCTAGTGCCGCCACTGTATCCTACTTACTTATGATGTACTTGTACTTCTGAGGAAACTACAGCAGTAACCGACTGCTGACGACATGCTCGACTCCGCATAGCCCTGAAGCCCCACCCCCACTGCCTCTTAGAGGGCTGTTTGCTTGATTCTTTAATGTTTATTAATATTGAACATGTCCAAATTGCACCGAATGCGACACGACACATTCTTCGCACCGGCCAAGTGTGAAGTAGATGGGATGAACAGTTCTCTATATGCGAAGGACACACACAGCACTCAGCAGCAAGTAGCAGGATAAAAATATTAAAATCAGTACCCAGATCTGCAGCATGCACACATACATCAATAAACACTGCAGCAGCATCAAAAGGTCTCTCTTCTCTTCTATTCTGTTCTTTTGTTTTCTACTTCAGTGGTGGATATTTACATTTTTAAGACTAAAACTCTGAACTCTATTTTGAGCTCCTTTCCATGCGGTGCCTAGGTCTGTGAGTCTATGTTATGTGAAAATTAGTAATTTTTCATGCATTTCTGCGTGTATAAAAAGCCATCAGCAGCATGTGTATCCTGGCTCGTTGTTGCTGTGGCATTGTGAATCTGGCCTCTGATGGCGCAGAAAACCTCTTTTCAAAAAACTTCTTTTCTGTGTCTTGGCTGCACAGTGACTAAATGTAAGAGAGTGCTCAGCCCCATCACACACTCACTGTGCTACAGGCCTGTGCTTCTTTTCAATCCTCCCCCCGGCAACTGTTTCCTAACCAACCCATCTGATAACTGTTTTCCTCAAACTATTGCTATTTATACCATTTCTGCTATTTTTCACTGAACCCTTTTGTTACGCTAAAGTTCAGCGAGATTAGATACAGTCCTGCGTGTGTGTTTATGTGTGTGTTTGTGTTTCTGCGTCACCATAGTAACAGAGCAGTATGCGTGGGTAAGGGCTGCATGTCCTTGTGTCAGGGCTGGAGTTTTTTTTTTTTTCTCCAGCTTTTCCTTCCTGTGTGCAGCAGCACACACTGCTGCAGTTTGTACCAGCCATCGCCCCGCCTGGCCAATGGGCTGCTCAACATATATACTGTAGATCCACAGCACACAGACCAGCCCTTTGCTTTACAGGTATTTTTGAATGAAGTGGGATTCATAATAAACTATAAAAAAAAACGTCTGCCCTGTAGATTACACTATTCAGAAGAGACTGATATTTGGTATGCTCTGGTTGAATAAGTTATTCACAAATCGTTTAATTTCCACCTATGTTTGCATTAAGCAACACAGTTACTTCCTAGCCCAGCCAAATAGCCCCACAACTCAAACAGAGCCTCAGACTTTGAACAGCAGCTTTGTAGCTTACATGGCTTTGTTTTCCACCTTTTTTAGTAACTTGCTTCACCAATTTACATTGACAAATGAAAAATGTGGCTTTCTTGCTCCTGGAACAGAACCTGGACGTTCTGGTATACTTTCAGCTATCTTTCCTGCAAATGTCAACATTGTTCAGTTTAGACACTAAATGGTGGTCCTTATTCTTAAATTTCACTGATAACAAAATGCTGTCTGTTCTTGGCTGGTGAACGAGTGTTTACGTTGGGTCTCAATGCCAATGTCTGCTCAGCTGTCATTCAAACTCATAGCAGGCTTATCATAGTCTTAGGCAACTGGAAACGTTTTTTCCACAACAGCTACAGTGTATCTTCTGCTTTTTCCTTGTGTGTTTGATTGCGATGAGAGGAGATCCCGCTGAGCACTGTCTTTACTCTTTGTGAGTGTGAATGGGCTGTTTTGACTGATAAAACCCAGAGACAGGAGGTAGCTAATTCATCAAGGCCATATGGTGTCATATGGTTATGAATAAAACATAGCAGTGTCGAAGCTAACTAGGCCATTTCTTCTTCTCCCCGCTCGGAATCAGGGAAGTCTCGCATCGATGGTGGCATGGCTGGCGAACAGTCAGCTGATGCCTTTTAGACCTGCTGTTGACTGTTTTCATTCATACATTCACTTCTACACATCTGCTACACTGCAACAGTGTTGTCCGCTGTCAGCCACTGAGATGCTCCGACTCTCCAGGGACTCTGATGTTTGCAGAATAGAAATGTGGTTAGGACTGACTTTGGTGAATCAGAGAAGCATGAATTGATGTTTTTCTATGTTCCATAAAAGACCCTCATCGTCATTGGATGCTACACTCTATCTGATCTGATCTCATGAATTGACATCATGAGGATCCATGACAGCCCTGAAAAGGGATGATGAACTATTCCACCAATGGCAAAGAGAGTAAATTGCGCTGACTTGGGTTTTGATTCCACAATCAAGACTATGAACGCAATTTAGAGTGATTGATAACTTTTTAGACTCCAGCTGGTCTGTGACAAGAATCTCTCCAGCTGCTGCTGCAGTATATCTATCACTGTATCCGGAGCTATGAATTTGACAGGGGCCAAGTCTGATCTCTCACCTGTTATAAAACTGGAAATGATCCGCAGTCTGCATTTCAAGAGCCAGTTGCCTAGAAACTTAACCTGTTCCACTCAGGTGTGATCAAAGTAAATATCACACCTCATGCCTAAAGTCACTAGAAATATAAAAACATGTTTCATTTGACTGAAACAATTATTTTGATATATTGATACTGTATAACTTAATTTGTCCTTTCAATTGAGTTTCCTGGCTTTCAATCTGGCAAATTGGGTATTATGCACATGTCTAATGTAATATAAATCATTTGTTTTTTTAAAGGCAGACAGTAACAATAACAATGTCCTTTCGGTAAGTAGATTACGCTGTATTTTTCTGCATTAATATCCTATATTTCTCCCAGTATTGATTTGTGGATGACAAGCTAACAGAGAGTAATTGAGGCATTTAGGGCCAGTGAGTAAAGGCTGTGCGCTGATGTTGAACATCAGACGTGAAGACCCAGCCTCTGTCCATAAGCCTGCTGCCGAGTAGCCCCTCCATGCGTGTCATTTGAGCCGATGGGCTTGGCACCCTTGTCTCCGCTGCTAAGCAGCGCCAAACGGAGCAGAGGCAGCCAAAAAGACCCAAATGAAATAAGAGCTCTTTACATGTCCGTGCCTTTTCTTTCTATGCTGACAGGAAATGGCTAATGTAGCTCAGTGTTGTGCTGAGAATGGACAATATAAAAGAGAGCCCTTCTATATTAGGGTCCATGTCGGTCGTTCTTGTGTTCTCAGCATCTGTACCAGCAGAATGATGATGGAGGAGTATCAATGCATCTATGGAGCTCAGTTAACTGTGAAGTTTGTACTTGTCATATTCAGTTGGCATTACCCTGAAAGACAAAAGGTGATTGATAAATGAAGCTGAGTTCATCCAGAGTCACTTAAAATGACTGAGGGGAAGAGGGACATGTGGACAGGCTCTCCAACCAACGACTAGTGTTTCAAAGCTTTCCACCATGGGATTGCTGTCAATTCGGATCATGATGTGACAAAAGTAGTGAATACCCATTTGAAGGGAGTATGAACGGGTAGTTACTATATAATTACTTTTGTATTGTCCTTATTATCATGAGTTAAGAACACCCATCTTACATGAAATGTCTGTTCAAAATCCTGAAATGTTCTGGTGTACTGATGTTGAGCAAATGGAGTGGTTGTTTTAGATTTAAGTTGGCGACTTGCTTCTAAAGCATGGCAAAGAAGACAAGAAGGTTAATTTTTGTTTAATTTATGTTGCTATTCTGGTATCTGGTCCCTACTTATTGGTGTCTTGTAAGCCCATTTGGGCTGGGCATACTTTTTGTGTGCATGTCACAATAATAAAATGATTCATTCAGTCAGATCTTATTGATGCTATTTTGGCAATAACTTTCATGTATCTCTGCTCATACACTGTCACTTCTAATTAATGTTACACAGCAGCATTTGCACTGCAATGTGTTTCAAAGATAAGAACTTTGCTAAAGACAGTAAGAAAACAGGCTATGATGAGCCTTGCTTGGTAACTGACGTCACCTTCATATAAAAGCACAATAGTGAGTTATACCCGAGCAGTCTGATGTGTGTAGAGCGGAGATCTTCAATAGGGGCCAATGCAGGGGGTGCTTGTTAAGTTTTTTCAAAAATTAAAAAATCCTAAAATGATAAAACATACTAGCAAATATAAATCCCCACTGATGATAGGCTAACTGGCCTATGGGTAAGGTAGTCACTAAGATCCACAGATCCAGTTCATCCAAAGGATTCACTGTTCGACATGTTTGTTTAACACTAAAACATGATTTATAAAATCATGCCAACAATTATTAGGCTATTTTAATAGCTTAGTATTTCATGCAAAAAAGGTATTTATAAAGGCTTTAGGCCACCCTACACCCAGTTTAATATGCAACTTCATTTTATACAATATATGTAGTAGAGGGTCCCTGCTCCGTCTCTCTTTCAGTTAAGGGGTCCTTGGCTTAAAAAAACGTTGAAGACCCCTGGTGTAAAGGTCTGTATGGTTAAACTGTAGCAGCCTTGCGTCATTTCCAGGTGACTTATTAAAGGTTTAACTGAGTGAATGGCCGTGCGTAACGGCACTGAGCTAGGGCACGGCACTTCTCACAGCCTGCAGATTTATCAACACATCAGTCCTGCTCATAAAACAGGTCCTGCTGCCTTCAGATGCTGCATGCATAGTGGAATTGACACAGGAATATCATTTGGAAGTGTTGGGCTAGTCATCCCAGCAGCTGTGCCGTAAGAGACTGTAAGCTAGTTTAACTGCTGATTGCAACAAGTGCCAAGTTTGCACCCGCAGATGGAATCACTTCTTCTTGTTGCCCAAATGGAACTAAAGTTCCAACACTGAATGACAGCCTGTAGTGCTCTCCTAATGTCATTTGCCCCCCCCTTTTTCACCAGAGAGCGACATGGGAGAGGCCGTCCAGTGCACCTGGGACCCCCAAGACCTCTCTTCGACACAAGAACTCCCTGCCGACAGGTACTACAAATCTATCTCACTCCATCTGAACTCTCTATCACTTCAACTTCCTCAAGGGTCAGTGCTCCGGGGCTGTGAATTCTCATAAAATTCCACGAAGCACCCGCTCATGCACACCAATCACACGTCTTTCTTTTGGCCCATCTCTAAAGGCAGAGGAACAGAAAAAGCCAGCAGGCTAAGGTTTGTGTGCTGGTTTCCACTCAATAAAGTTTGTTAGCATAACTGGACATTTCCCACTCACTCTAATTCATAGTAGCTAAGACATTCATTGAGTTTTAATGTTGCAACACAATTTTGTAAGTTTGAAACAGTAGTTACTAAGATTTTAGGAAGGACTTTGCAGACAAAGTTAGTCATGGATTTACATATATTGTAACCCAACCCCAGATCTCTGTTTTTGCCCTATTAGGACAGTTAAGCATTGGCTTGGTTTGACTCTGACTGATAAAGATATGTGAATTGTCCATGGATCAGTACAGGTTTACAGCCTTATCTACAGACACCAAAGAACTAATTACATTTATTTCTCTCTCTGTCTTGACATCTCCCTCTTTCTCTTATTTCTCTCCAGTGAATGGATTTCACTCAGGTGGTAGTCCCTTGCATCATGTGGAACATTCACACAGCAGTCTGGTTAGGAAGAGCAGTACAGAGCCACAGGTAAAGCTGTCTGACTATTGTTATTCCTATTCCTGTACAACATGTTACACACCCACCGCAGTCTAAGACATTTGTGGCGTGAGCATAAACTCTGGCTGAAAAAAGGTTTCCATTAAACCATATCAATGTCATGCTACTTCCTTTTTTATATCAATGTCATTTCTCAGGCACAGTACACCTTATTTGCATTTGAACTAAAACAGATGATGTCATCAAACTAACAGGATAATAGAGAGAGAGAGAGAGAGAGAGAGAGAGAGAGAGAGAGAGAGAGAGAGAGAGAGACGTTTTTTCATATTAACTCCAGACAATGTCAGATGAACCAGGTCTGGACATTGTACGGAGTTTCCCTTCGTCACATCGAACACACAACTGGAGATTGTCCGTGTCAAACGTGTTCTCACTCCCTGGAAATCCTCTGTTAGGTTAGGCGAGGGGTTGCTCCTGGGTAGAGCGTGCAGGAGGCAGGGCATGACGCAGATTACAGTGCGGTTACAGAGCCGCTTCCTAATTTGGTCAATAACAACCGAGTCTCTTTCCATTCCTTGTCTGAATTTCAGCATCAACCCTTATGGTACATTTGGTTTTCACGGCAGGGATCGCTCCGCTTCCCAGCATTGCACGCTAGTGGGTTTGCCACCAGTTTCTCTCCACTGACCAATGACAAGCAAAGAAAACAGGCTACACCCTCCTACAACCGTGATGGCTGCAGCTGATTGGACGAACGCGTCACGTGGGGCTGGCTGCTCCCGGATTTCAAAACCGACTAACATGGCAGCTCGTTTGGAATACAATCTTTTAAAAATTGCTTAAGCGAAAATAGGCCATGCAGTTGCTCATTTCAGATCGACAACGGTCAGTTTAAAAGATTTCCGTCAGCTTTTGAGAGGTGTCTCTCTACCTGCGCACTACCAGAATGCATTGCACGGCTGCTCCCATAGAAATGAATGTGAAGCGTGGACGCTGACAGTGGACAGGCACCAATCCTGACAGAAGCGTCTTCCTATAAACCACTCTTATTTACCCTTGGATGTTCGTTTTTTTTACATGTTTTTATTGTCCAGACCAACTGATTCATCATATTTGTACTCTTGGGGTCTCCTAGAATAGGTTTACATGCTTTGATGTTCAAAAACATATTATGTTTCTCATATTGCCCATTGCTGCAGCTTCTCCGACTGAAACACTCTGTCTGAGCTCTTGGCCCGCCTTCCTAATAAAAAACAGTCGGCTCTGATTGGTCAGCTGGCCCATTCTGTTGTGATTGGAGAACCAAATTCTAGTCTCGCATTGCCAGAGAAAAACATGCTCTGGTTTATTGGCATTTCTATAGACCAATCACAATCATCTTGGGTGGTGCTAAGCGCCGGACAGAGCCACAGTGCCTCTGCAAAATAGTGTTGGGAAGGAACTTGTTTTGGTGGAACGTGTACGTTCAAAGGTTGTTATAGTCATGCAACAGAAAACTCTCAAAAAAACCAAAAAATTGGACAAATAGTCTAGCTAGTTGTCTGGATTTACCCTTCAGAGATCTGAGGAACAGTTAACCATAGTCCTCATAAATCCACCGGAGTTTAGAACGCCAACACAAAGACAGAGGAAAATGAGGGACATCCAGCGGGACATCCGGCAGCACCAGAGCAATCCCCTAAATGAATCGTCGTTGATATAGACTAACCAAATTTATACAAGCCGCTGAGCATCACTAATTGAGGAATTTCAAACCCGGAATATGGGCTTAGCGTTTTTAGGCAGGAGAGAAAGCTCCATTTTGGGTCAAATGTTGTTTTTTACTAACACAAAAAATTATGTAACACACTAAAAGATGGGAAAAATCTAAAAAGCCTAATAGGGGCTCTTCAAAGTTTTAGTTGACGGAAAGTCATTACATTTTTCTTAACTTCTAGTCAAAAGGCTGGGCTGTTGAGGCCCCTGACCTTCATTGCTACCCGTGTGGCAGCGCACCCGACCCCAGCGGTTCCTCCCATGGGATGGAGAGGGGGATGCTACGTAGCTTTTTTGGGCTGTTACGGGCCGGGCTCCATGACTTCTGGTTCAACATGTATAAAGAAATTGACACTATATTCAAGAAAAAAACTGTCCCTCAAAGCTATTTTTTGCATTCTTGGAGTACAATCGATAGCAACAGCTGGCCATAAGACTAAAAACAAGACATGTAGTCATATAATCCATTGTACAAAAAATATGGAGTAGTGCAGCTTTAGCATCTTAACACAACCTGTGTTTGATAATAACGATGTATGACAGTCTTCCACATTTCACATCTCTCTCTTTAGGTCTCTCATCATTAAGGGAGAGGCTGATGGCAGTTAGAGCAGATTAATCCCTCCTACACTATCTGGTCCCTTGGTCATAATTAACCAGGCAGTCAGGGTGCAGTTATACAGGATCCACCCACAACATATCTCTGTCTCCTCATTTCTCTCCTTTGCTGCCTCTTACACTTGTGCACACACACCCATCATTCGAAACAAAAACAAAAAAAACTGTATATACATTATCCATCCACCACATCACTCCTGTCCTCCAACAGCTCCACTGGCTCCCGGTCCAGTTCCGTATCCAATTCAAAGTCCTCCTGTTTACATTCAAGGCCATCCACAACCTCACCCCCCCATATTTGTCTGATCTCCTCCAGGTTCCCACTCCCTCCCGCTCCCTCAGATCCTCTTCGTCCATACACCTGTCTGTCCCCTCCGCCCGTCTCACCACCATGGCGAGCAGAGCATTCAGCCGCTCTGCTCCCCGTCTCTGGAATTAATTGCCACCCCAACTCAGAAACATTGATTCATTCCCCCATTTCAAATTGCAACTCAAAACACATCTGTTTAAAACTGCCTATTCCACTTGATGTCAATTGCTTTGCCTCTTTCTGTTGTTTCTATTGTTGTTTTATTCTTTATTTTTATTAGGGCCCAAGCGCCGACAGCGGCGAAGGCCCTATTGGAACTGAAGGAATTATTTTCTGCAAATGAATTGGCTTTTTGAGGGGTTTCACATATTCAAAAACTCACCAAAATTGGCGGTCGCATCAAGTCTGGTGAAAATGTACGTATTTTAAGGGTTTCGGGAATAGGCGCACAAAAATGGCTCGCTAGCGCCCCCTACAAAGTTAAAAAAATTTAGCCCCTGCAGTGCGTTTAACGTAGACTCACGAAAGTTGGTACACATATGTAACGTGTCAAGATGTACAAAAAACGTAATTGGAGCCATACCCTAAACCCAACAGAAAGTCCGCCATTTTGATTTCGAAGTTCGAAATTAGTGCGATTTCCACGTCATACTTTAACGAACTCCTCCTAGAGATTTCATCCGATCAACTTCAAATTTGGTCTTTGCCATCTTAAGACGTTAAAGATGAAAAGTTGTTAAAAGAAAAACTTTTCGTCATAGGGCGTGGCCGTGGCGGGGCGGCCATTTTGTGCGTTTCACCATCAAAACAGGAAGTGGGTGTAACTTGAGTGTACATTGTCCATTTGGCTCGAAACCTTTCAGGATTCATAAGAGTCCAACCCTGAGGACAAATAAAGGCCGATATTTACTTAAAGTCATAGCGCCCCCTAGTGGCAACAGGAAGTAGGCCTAAAAGTCAAGGTGCTATACTTTAACGAACTCCTCCTAGAGAATTCATCCGGCGGACTTCAAATTTGGTCTGTACCATCTCAACACCTTAAAGATGAAAAGTTATTAAAAGAAAAAACTTTTCGTCAAACGGTGTGGGCGTGGCGTGGCGGCCAGTTTGAGTGTTTAGCGATGAACAAAGAAATTGTTGTAACTTGAGTGTATGTTATCGTATCTGCCCAACATTTCTCACGATTGACAAGGGTCCAGGTCTGAGGACATATACAGGCCAATATTTACTTTTGGTCATAGCGCCCCCCGCTGGCAACAGGAAATGCGGCTTATATGACAAACATCATCCGATTTACATGAAACTTATAATGTGTGGTCGACATGTGATACTGTCGACCACACATATACCTATACTTCAACCACGCCCACTTACTCAGACCACGCCCCCTTTCATAACATTTGAACCGCTTGTGTGAGGTGTCATTGAACTCAGCAGAGTTCCTTCTTCATTGGTGATGGTTTGGCCCGCCCCCTATGCTTAAGCCACGCCCCCTTTCATAAATGCTGACCCATCTAAGGTAGAGTCTTGTGTGAGGTATCATTGAACTCAGAAGAGAGTTCATTTTTAATTGGTGATTGTTTGACCCGCCCCCTATAATTTAACCACGCCCCTTTTCACAGCTAATGAACTGTATGACGTAGAGTCTTGTGTGAGGTATCGTTGAAATCAGCAGGGAGTTCCCTTTTCATTGGTGACGATTTGCAGTGTCTGAGTGCCGCACAAATGCACGGTCACAAGGAGCGGCGTCCGCCAGTAACCCCGACACGCGCAGAGGGGCGAGGGCCCGTCCATCGCTGCTTGCAGCTTTAATTTTTATTTATATTTTTTTGCTGCTTTTAAATGTCTTATGTACGTTGTCCTTGAGTGCCGAGAAAGGCGCCTTTAAATAAAATGTATTATTATTATATTATACATATTTATTTTTTTTTTTTTTTTTTTTTTTTTATCTCTGTCCCCTCCATTCACTCTGTTGGTTTACTATGACTCAATTCTAACCTTAAGAGTTAAAACTCACACATGCATCATACATCATATATCCACTCTCGCACACAAAGAGAAAGCCATGCTTTGCTCTGTAGAACTATCCTCCCTACTCACTCACACACACACACACACACACACACACACACACACACACACACACACACATATACACACCAGCAGCAGCAGCAGCAGAGAGAGAACCAGACAGACGTAACAGCACTCACCAGAAAACAACTGTGTTTGTGTGCGTGCGAGTGACAGTGTGTGTATGTGGAGCAGTCATGTTTGACATGGAGGACGGAGATTTTGACGGGGAATCCTTCTTCTCTCCGCAGAGCCCGGGATCAATGTCACCCACCAGGAAACACAACAAGGAGACCACGGTCACGGTAAGTGGGACAACTAACGGGAACTCTTAACTAACCGGGAACTCCCCCTGGCTCTCTACAGTAGCCCTGAAGGAACACATTTAATACCAGCAGAGGAGAGCTTGAGTAACCCCCCCCATTGTCACCCAAGTTTGAAAGGGAAAATGCAATTTCAGTCAAGTCAGATTGGCCATGGGACTAATTTAGTTTGATGTTTGCTGCATCAGTTGTTGGTATAACATACATGAATACACATATTAAACACACTGGGACAATGTACAATTCATAGCTTGACTATGTGACAGCTGGAAATGAGTTGATTTTCCTCTTCAGAGTTTCCTATCCATTCACTCCTGTGAGAACTTGATGTGTTTTCATTTGCTAGCCTTAAATAATCTGTATAGCTACATACATGCTATAATGCTATAATACTGAGGCTAAAGTTACAGGACAAGGCAAAAAGTCATGGAGAAGTATTCGTGTAATGCATTTTAGCTAGGTAGGATGTTGGGTGTATGTAAATCATAGAGTGTGGTCTAGACTTGCTCTGAGCACTGTACTGTTGTGATTGGACACTGCCGTGCCTTGTTACGAGTGTTAATCTAAGATTGGACATTCACCGTTTGGAGGAGGGGTTTAATGGATGGTCAACTGTCGAGGTTACGGAAGGTCAGAAAGAAAGTGCCAGTGTGTGTGTGTGAATGCAAACAAACTAAGCCCTTCATTGGAGGCTGTTGAAAGTAGCCTTGCCCTCATCTCCACCAAAAGAAGCGGGGGTCAGTTAAAGCCCTTCTAGCAGGACCTAAGCAGTGATTAAATATGAAGCCATCCCTCAAACTAATTATACGTTTCTTAAGCCAAGATAAAGTTGAATTACAGGCCTTTTTCTTCTTCTTCTTCCTGTATTTTAATCTGAATATTAGCTCTGGAAAAGTCATCATATTTGTTGATTTGCTGTGGCTTTACCATTAGACAAGGGTGCTCTCTGGTGCCACTAAAGTTTTTGAACTAAAAACTATTGAATTAAAAAAGTGCATCCTCGCTGCAGGCTGTTCACCTCCTGAGGTTAATTGGAATGAATGTGAGAGAAGACAAAGCTCCTTTTGTTTGTCTTGGAGTCTTCACTGGTGTCTGTATCGTTATTGTGAAAATATTGCTTTTGATTCATTTGATTTTTGAGATGTGTTTCTTTTCTTTCCCTTTTTTTGTTTCTTGCTTTCCTTTCTTCCTTTTCTTGTCATGACCAATTGAATTGGCAGCTGAAGAATCTGAGCACCAAGATAATTAAAAGCAATCTTTTGGGAATTCATTTTGCTGATTGCTGTAAACCAAAGTAGAAGTTCAGTGTTGTGGTAGAGAGCTGAACCATAAACCCCAAAAAGCTGAGAATCAGTGAACCAAATGTCCCTAAGGACGGGCCGGATAGAGAGAAGTGAATCAACAATTCTGGGTCGATTGGAAATGTCTTCCTTGAATGTGTTGTCAGAGCTGCCGAGATGAGAGTACAGACTGCAGAATACCTTGAATACCAAAGCTGAAGTGTGTGTGTGTGTGTGTGTGTGTGTGTGTGTGTGTGTGTGTGTGTGTGCTGCTGTACAGTTGCATCAAAGCAAAGTTGTCATGATACTTTAAAGTGCCCCATTAAAACTCTCTCCCTCTCTCCCCCCTCCCTATATCCCCTCTCCTTCTCTCTCCCTCTCCTTCTCTCCCCTTCTCTCTCTCTCCCCACTCCCTCTTTCCCTCTCCCTCCCTCCCTCCCTCCCTCTCTCCTCTCCCCCCCTCTCTATCTCTCTCTCTCTCTCCCCCCCTCTCTCTCTCTCAGATTAACTGTGTGACATTCCCGACTCCCGCATGCATGCCGGAGCAACAGCTGCTGAAACCAAACGAATGGAGCTACTGTGACTTCTTCTGGGTAAATTCACCTCAGCATTTACAAGGCTGTAAATTTGCTGTGTGAAACTGGTTGCGGTTTTTCTGAGGGTTAGATCAAGACCAGCAATTGTAACACTTCTTCTCAGGGAACTTGTTGTCTAGTTCGGCTGACGCACCGGATTTTCCTCCCCTTCCGCTATCTCTGCTATCTATTTTGCGGGTGGCTAAGCTCCGCCCAGGATGGTTGGGATTGTTTTAAAGAAATACAAACAGAGCGCTTTCACCTGTCCCTGCGAAGATTAGCCGTGTACAGTAGACCATTTACTCCAGCGCTGTGTCAGTGCTGAAATTCAATTCAATCTTATTTATGTCTATGCAAACAATATAAGCTAGAAATACTTCCTAGCTTCCTTTAAACAAAGGAAGGTAGAGAGGGACTCGTCGCGTTGCAGATATTGATTGGCGTTTACAGTAGCTTATAGCGCCAAATGTGCATTATGTTCAGCAGCCAGGCTAGCAGTTTAGCTGACTCTGCCCGGACGGGGAGCTCCCAGTGAACACGGCCAGAGTCTCCAGACCGGGACCACCATTAGACTGACGGAGGAGGTTGCTGAGTCAGCTAATAGCACAGCTGTACAGCTAACAGAGCGAACTAGCAGCTAACTACAGTGAGCAACAGTTAGTGGTTACTTTAGCAACAAATAAAGCTTTCTGTCCAATAAATGACACCTAATGACAACAGTCATAAACATTCATAGACTCTGACACTCCACAATTTTGGGCCGAAACATTGTGTGCCTGATTCTGCACTATTAAATAATTTTTCGGAGCATTTAACTGTTGCGCGGACTTTACCTTATTTGAATAGTTATGACACTGCCTTGTCATGGTTATGCACACCCCTTCAGAGAAAGTGTTAAAGCTCCATTGTGTAATGTTCTGAGTTGATTCTTAGCAAAAAAACCTTTGTTCTTTCACAAATATGTGCTCATTCATGTGTAATTACTTCCACCAACTAATCAAAGTATTCTAGTAAGCTTAGATGATTCTGCCATTCAGAATACATACAAGCGAGTTGCTCGAATGACAGCCGCCATGTTGCGCCTCCATCTTTAAAATACATTAGCCAAAGAGGGATATACCTCCTACCTTTCGCGCTTTTACACTCAGTGGCACCGTGACGAATGCCAGGGAGGGGGAAAGAATTAGTTGCGAATGCAGATTTGAAAGCCTGTTGAAGATGGAGGATCACTCTTATTCTCAAGGACATGTAACATGTAAAAGAGAATTAAAACAACAACGCGACAGGCAAAACAACAAGACAAAAGTTCATATTGGAGTGGCTTTTCCAAGATGGAAAGAGCTCATAAGGAGCAAGGATTTTAAAAGGGACACCAAAGTTGCCTGCTTTCTTCTCAAAAGGTAATTCTGCCTATTTGAGTAAATTCAAAGTTTTATAGTTGCTTAGCTAACTATAGCATGGTTGTGCATAACGCTAGAACGACGTCTAGGATACTTTTCCTCGCGTCAATGATGAAAAAGAATTGTCTACCTTGTAACATAAACGTAATCATATGTGTCATGATTTCCCTGGCAGCTCACGTCATGTGCAGTTGTAACAGACTAGCTACAGCTAGAACAGCTGCGTGTAAATGATGGAGATACTAAGAGCTAATTTTGGTTTTATTGACATTGTTCATACTGCTCAGAGAAAAATATTAAAAACACAAACCTCTGTTGCTTCACTCCTACGCTGTAAACATTGCTTTACATTATTAATCTTGTACAATATACAGACTAACGATAGCAGTGGTACTTTACTAACATTAGCTTGCATATGTTTGGGAACCTGATAGCTGATGTTAGCAATGAAATGGTACTAAAATAACGAAAACGTAAAACTATTATTACACTGGAAGGAAAACTCACGGACGAAGTCGTACTTCTTGGAATAATACGGCCACCGTAGGAGTTAAAACGCGCTCGGAATGGGAGGGGCTAGAAAATAATATTCAGTTGGTTGTACACACACACATATATATATATATATATATATATATATATATATATACAATTTCACCGCTAGATGGGTGAAATTCTTACACAATGTAGCTTTAACAAATCCTTTTAAAAGTCGATTCTAACTCTGTTGACTCTGCTGCTCTCCCCAGTAAATCACTAAATGAACATCTGGAGTCAATATGAATGAAAACGACACCGGACCCTTTTCATCTTTCAACATGACTCCATATTTATCTAAAACTGCCTGTGCTGCATGCTGACAATCAGTATAGACTTTAATGAAATCCAACAGACAGCGCAGTAGCATAATATAATATAATATAATATAATATATATATATATAATAGATTACATGTAAGCGGCTGGTGTGCAATGAGCCAGCTGACCTCTGCTGCTCCTCCACCCCTGCAGTGTAATCTCTACCAGGTGTGGTGTGTGGGGCTAACACACTGTAGTCATACACACTGAGGTGACAAACCAGTGGAAAGAAAGAGTGGACACCAGAGCCAGGAGAGTCACTCTCAAACCTCCTGCTTTGGGACTTGGACTGATGCGAGTTTCTAATCAGTCTGTTCACATGCTCTTAAATAACCAGTGTGCTGTTCCCTTTCTGCATTAAATCAGATCATATTGTTTTAAAAATCATGGAAACAAGAAACCCATTATTGGGATTAGAGAAATTTGGCAAGCAAAGCTTGAATTGTGAGGATAATTTTAGGAGAAACCTAATTTCCTGGCCATGTGTATGCGAAACCTGGCTTCTAATAGGTGCGTGAACATGGAAGATTTCAGACAGAAAAAGTGCAGTGAACAGAGCTGAAATGAAAGATTATTACTTACCAATAATAATAACAATAACAATAATAATACATTTATTTGTAGAGCAATTTTCATTGTTAAAATCAATCCCAAAGTAATACAGAGTAAACAAGATTAAAAACAATTTTTTTTAAATTGACGGGAATGCTTGCATAAAAGGATAGGTTTTTAGGCCCTTCTTGAAAGAGTCAGTGGTTGAGTGGAGACTCTGCAGACCTCTCATATTACCCAAATGTATTTATCCACTGTTGACATAAAATGATGATTGGTGCAGCTTTAAAAAAATAAGGTCATATGTAGGGTAAATCTGATTACTGACTTGAATGAATGAAATGTAGTTGGATGGATTTGGTTTGGAATCTGGTTTATAATCAGCAAAATGTCTGTTTAAGGCCGCATCACCCTGCAGAAATTCACCGGATCACTTTTTTTGATGTGAATGACCACTAACACATCTTTTATCTGATGTTGCTGCATGACTTCTCTCCCAGAATGCAACAGGCGGTTGATTTGGTCAAGGTGTGATGTTCTTGTGTTCGTTGCTAAGTGTTTGTTTGTTCAATGTGTTTCTCGTGTGCTTGCCGTGTTTATCTCGTAGACCGATAAGAAGGATCCCCAGGGCAACGGCTGCGTCACAGGATTTGAGGTTTTGCTGCAGAAACAGCTGAAGGGGAAACAAATGCAGAAAGAGATGGCAGAGTTCATACGAGAAAGGTATTAGCATTTTTTTCACACTTCAGCCTCAGGTTGCCATGAAAACCATACAGTTGTCATTAAAACAAACCGTTTCCCCTTTCTGTGCTCATTCATGCTCATCACTGTGTTGCACAACACAGGAAACACACATGGAAGCAGTCAGATTGCGTAAAGGCTGTGTGGTAATGAAACTCTCTGCTTCCCTCTCAGGATAAAGATAGAAGATGACTACGCCAAGAACCTCTCCAAGCTCTCCCAGAACCCTCTGGCAAGCCAGGAAGAAGGGTGAGTGAAGGAGAAGGACAGTAGCCTCTCACACACATGGTCGGATTGACAGATATGAAACAACATTAAAAATTAGAAAAAACTACACATTGGATCAACACTATGCAGCTGTTTGGAGATGAGGAGGCTGTAAATTCTGTGTTTTAAGGCTTCTTCCTTCACAGTATAGTGTGTAATAATATGAATGTGATACTTCATTGCACTGTAGAGGGCATATTTCAGCCATGAAGCTGTAGAGGATCAGAATTGATGATTGACAATCTGGAAAAATATATAAATGGCTGAAAAGAACAAATTTCAAACATCCACTGGTTCCAGAGTTCTGCCCTTCTATGTTTTATATCATTGGACATTGAATATGTTTTGACTGTTTTTGGTCAAATATGAAATTTTGAGCTGTGGGAAGCTTGAGATGGCCATTTTTCTTTTCTTTTTTTGACATTTTATCAACGAAACACACAAAGATTGATCAGTCCTAGAAGGCAGCAGGCGTTTCAGCAGATGTAGCTGCTACTTTCCATTTAAAGGGGCCGTGTGCAGCCTGTGCACGTGACAGTTACAGGATCATGATGAAACATAGTCATGAAGTCATAAAGTTAGCAAACTGCCAAATAATTTCAGCGTTCAAAGTGAAAAATTGATTTACTGATGTTCCCAACATAAATGTATTCAAAATTATAATATAATATTTAAAGAAAAGTCTCCAGCAATTCCAGCCGTGGCAGTAGCTCAGTCTGTATGGGACTTTGCTTGGGAACCGGAGGGTTCCCAAGTGAGATTTGAGTTGAGGAGGCAGACATTGAGTTGTGTGTGTTGAGGCTTTTAGGGGAACCCTGCAGCGAGACAGAGTTTGCTACTACTCCTGTTTCCTGCAGTGTGACAGCAGAGGGGACATCATGCTGAGGACAAGTCTTTGTCTGATTCTCCGAGGGGATGCAGGAACATGGACAGGAAGCTAACAGGCAGCTGAGAAGGGGCCCGGCCGACTGAAGACACCCGCTAAGAGAAGAAGCTGTGATTCAGCATCATTATTTAACTCTTCTTTATTAAGAGATTCCAAGGAGGAGAGTGTGTAGCAACGAGACAGAATCACTGCAGCATCACGAGCTGCAATATAACCTTCAAAAAGAACAAGAGGCCAAGTGATATATTTAATTTATCTGCCATGCATACATGGAGAAATAGGTGTTTCAGAATAAATAAATAGATATAATATAATAGTTGGGTGAGTGGGACAATTCTAATGACACTACCTTATCAAACAGACCTTATGCCTGCGTATGGTGGCTGGTTAGCTAATGTTAGTTAACATAAAGTCAGTTTGCTAACTTTAGCTGACTCTTCTGTACTTGGGCTACTGTGGTGCTAGTTGCTGAATTCAGAAAAAGTTACATAGGCTCACTTTGACCTCATAGAAATGATTAGTTGATACACTTAATTTCCCTTTCTAAACATTTATATCAGACCATAACGTGGTGCAAGCCATGTTTAGCTGCCCCCCCCAGCACTGTTTACATGCATATACAATAAGCCCTCTTGGTTTTAGCATGGTGAAAGAGACTCGAGTGGGATGGAGTTGTCCCATATAGAATCCAGATTATGCCACCCAGCTCAGTCTGCCCACACCCAGAAAAGTGCGACACAATCCTTCCATTCTTCTCTGTTGTCAGACAGGACAATCACTGTTTTGTTGCTCAGTTCCTAGCATTCGACCGGCCCAGCCCAGAACCAGCCATCTATTTATTCCTGAACTTACCATTTGTTTGGTAGATATGTGACCGTGAAGCATGTGACCACTTTTAATGCTACCATTCGTGCTCTGTGTCACTTCTGTTGGATGAAGGGACTGCATGGCGGGAGTTACAGTATTTTGTAGCCAAGCGATTGTCTATCCTTTGGGACTGTGAGACTGTAGCGATACGACGGAGGTCATTTACTCTGTGAATAGCAGTTAGAGTGGTGCAAGAGCTTGGAGTCATTGGAAGTGAACAAAGGCTTAAATTTCCTCTAGCTCCTATGTTTTAAATTGCTGTACCTGTATGAGCTGGCTTGAGTTAAACACATTATAGATCTCTTCACGTGATTCAAAGAATCAAATTGAAAATGTTGTATAAGGAAGATCCATTCACCATGTGTTAGACCCCAGGGATACACACAGTGTTTTGGTGAGTAACACTGACTGTAAACAGAAAACTCCACTTTAAGTTTCTGTAGGCGCACTCTTGTCTTTGTTTCTGCTCAGGCTTACACTGCTCTTCAGTCCAACCAAACCACTGTCTCCTGCGTAAAACATACACCACCACTTTCAGGTTTTCATTGTTCTATGAATGCATATGCAGGTTTCTCATCTGGCTGTCCCATGACTAAATCTGACTATACAAGTAGAACCATATCGGCCTGAATAACCGGCCCGGTTTGATGTATTCTAACTGTATTGTAAAATAGAAGGTAATCATCAACCATAGGATGTGAAAATATTTCACAGTTTCATTGTTAAAAACGACACATCTTTTCGACCTATTTGGATGTCGTAGTGTTGCAGGTGACTTTACTCCGACAGTGTCAGGAATGTTTTGGGTGTTCCTCACATGTCTCCATTCAGTCTTGGACCTGAAACCTGGTGACTAAACCCTTTCTGCAGTCTTTTCTCCTCACAGCTAATTATGAATCATTCAATTTCTCCAAATTAAAACACATGTGACCTATTTAAAAGACCAGTTTTGTTAAATTGTTATGCAGTGTGCTTCGGCTAATTTTATTTTAACACTTACTTACAAAACAATACAATCCTTCACCAACTGTGTTCAAAGCTGAGAGCCATATCTCATGTCCCATACATCCTAATCATCTGCTGGACTGTTCTACTAGCTCTTCTGCTGAACCGTGTGTGTGAGTGTGTGTGTGTGTGTGTGTGTGTGTGTGTGTGTGTGTGTGTGTGTGTGTGTGTCCTGTCTTGTGTCTGTATTAAACAGCCTGTGTCCTATCTGTCCTCAGGACTCTGGGGGAGGCCTGGGCCCAGTTGAAGAAGAGTCTGGCAGACGAAGCTGAGGTTCACCTAAAGTTCTCCTCGAAGGTAATTCCTCTGACTTTTCTCCACCTTTAATCAGCTGCTTGATGCCCACACCAAGGGTCTGGTTCTGCTGGAGCTTTCTTCCCGTTAAAGCAGAGTTTCCCCTGTTGCTCCTGGGATTCTCTGTGACTTAGAGTTTGGTCTGTTTGTTGTAGTCTGGCTGTCGTCACATAACTGTTCAACTGAATGTGATCAGCTGAGGAGCCTTCTTTATTTCAGCATCAGGGGGTCAGACCAACAAGCTCATATTGGTGCTGTTTTTGCCAAAGAATGCAAAGTTTTGGTCTACAGTTGCCAAAACAGTCCAACTGCAGACATGTCTCTTGGGGACACTCGGCCCGCGAGCCAATGGGAAGAGCGTAGCATCTCTGTCTCCAGAGTGAAGTGTGGATGTATTTAGAGAATTGGATATTGTGTTTCAACATGCCGCCACATTTATTCCAATAAAAGCTGCTCACCAGAGATAATTGGGTAAAGTTTTTAAGGCTTTTACATTATTCGGCCTTTTTGGCAATTGTTATTGGACCTATGGTTCAAATTGTGTTTGTGACACAAACAGATATTCATTGTTTTACAGATTTTTTTGTGTGATGACAGCAGAAAAAAGTGTGCAATGTCACGTGACATGCAATTTCAACTGTGGCCACTACTTTACAATAGCCTTACATCATTGCCTTAGTCCCGGGCCTTGGAGGCAAGTGTCACTTCCTTTGCTGTTTTGTTTTTATTAACCTTCTTTAGCTTAACCTTCTCAGGGCCTCCTACGCCACCCAGCGCCTAGCCTGCCCACTCAGCGCACACCCCCCTCACTCAGCGCCTCCTCCGCCCACCCAGCGCCAAGCCTTTCCAGCCAATTTCTTCTTAACACCTAGTTAACTAACAAACTAGAAGAAGCTGTTTTTAGCTGGCTCAAGAGTGTTAACGGTACTTTAAAGTGCCCATATTATGCTCATTTTCAGGTTCATAATTGTATTTTGAGGTTGTACCAGAATAGGTTTACATGCTTTAATTATCAAAAAACACCATATTTTTGTTGCACTGCACATTGCTGCAGCTCCTCTTTTCACCCCGTCTTCAGGTCTCTATTTTAGCTACAGAGTGAGACATCCTACTTCTGTACCATGTTTGTTGGGATTCATAAGGCTCGCAATTGCTAGCCAGCTGTTTCTCTAACTGCAGTCAGTACAAGGCAGGATTAGCCGGGAGACTTCTAAACGAGGGCGCACTTCCAACCTTGCGTGGAATACTTGCAGAATAAGGACATGTAAGTAGTTCTTTTGTAGATTATGGTGAACTTGTGTGTGTTGTAGCAGTGTTTTGCCATTGAGAACGAGGGGGCTAACCGCTAGCATGCTAGGACTAGCATGGTTTAGCCCCCTCGTTTTGGCTAGTGATGTAGAAAACCCTGCAGATTTTGAACAGATCACCCGGAGAGTGAAGGCAGGTTACATTCAGAAACCCGTATCTCACTCAAAACAGCATGGATGTTTGTTTTTTCAAGTTTGTATGCATGTGGAAGCACCAGAGACACAAAATAACACCCCAAATCCCAGAAAAAGTTTTTTTTCATAATATGGGCACTTTAAGTCGTTTACACCTTGTGGGTGTTGTTCAAGCTTGTTAAATAAAAGTCTTGTGGGTGTTGTTCAAGCTTGTTAAATAAAGGTCTTGGGAAGAATAATGTCTGCTGAGGTGAGTGACGTCTCTCCCTCGTGTTGCCCCTGTGCTTCACTCAGTCCAAAGGAGGGAGGTGTTGAATGATTGCTTGTGTTTGTGTTGAGCAGCTCCAGAGTGAAGTGGAAAAGCCTTTCCTGGCCTTCAGGGAGAACTTTAAGAAGGACATGAAGAGGTTCGACCATCACATCGGCGACCTGAGGAAGCAGCTGGTTGGTCGCTATGCAGCGGTGGAGAAGGTACACACGAACACACAAACTCTGACACAGAAGTGTGTTACTTCTGTCCATGTAGGATTTCACAATCACTGGTGATTAAAATTCCACATCTCTTCCATAAGCAGACGCCTGTTTTTCTGCTTTTTGTACAATGAAAAGCAATTGGCTGAAGCCTGAAGGCAACTGGAAATCTGTCTCACACCATCTGTCAAATCTGGGACAAACCAGTTTCTCACTGATAAACTCATCTGATGGATGAATAGAGCATTTGAAGCAGGACAGGAAATAAGATAATAAGATACTGGCTATGTTGGCTGTCATAAGTCAATGGATGATGGTTGATACTGAGACAGTGTGTGGCAGAATGCATTATCACTGTGATAAGTGGAAGCAGACTGTAACATTCTAAAGGCTTGTATCACTTGAACTAGAATGATGTTTGTTCCCAGAACACTACATACATGTTTTTAGAAAAGATTTGCTGCCTGAAACTCTTCTGGAAATGTAAAAGCATTTACATAAAAAAGGGATAATAGGAGGTCTTTAGCATAAATATAAATTCCTATCGGTGCAGCTGTGAGATGTGAGCGTGCCTCTGACTCCTGTCCTTGTCTTCATCAGGCCCGTAAAGCTCTGGCTGACAGACAGAAAGAGCTGGAGGTCAAGACTCAGCAGCTGGAGATCAAACTCAGCAACAAGATCGAAGAAGACATCAAGAAGGCCCGCCGAAAATCCACACAAGCAGGTCAGAGCCAGGGGTCAAAGGTCACACTCCAGGGTCACTGTGGGCTCACAGTCTCACTGCCCAGCAAGCTCTTATATGTCTGTGAATGTAAAATATATGGTGAGACCAAAATAAGCTGTTGACTGCTGATACTGATCAAACACTGCTTACAGTTTGTTATAAAGTTAAGTGCTTTTGAAGTTCCATTTTTTAAATTGTCATGGCAAAGATTTCAAGCGTTCAAGTGTTTCCCCAGATTTACTACAGAAGGGAAAGGCTCTTAAAATACAATTAAAACTAAAATTCTTCTGTACAGTGAAACCCAGAATGTGATGGGATTCTTGTAGGCAAAAGTAATTTGTACTTCCCTGAGCTGGTGATGGATAGCAAACCATTTGACAGTTATCATTTTATTCAGTGAATGCAGAGTCCTGATGCGAGGGTCAAAGGACAGAGGGTTTCGGGGGGTTTACAGATTGTAAAGCCCTCTAGGGCAAATATATGATTTATGTCTCTGTGAATTACAGAGTATTGTCTGTAAAGTGTCCTGAGATAACTTATGTTAACATTTAACACTATAAATAAAATTGAATTAAAAACAGAATTGAATTGCCAAGGTGCACAGAGTAGCATCTGCTGCCCCCTAGTTTGAGCCCACAAGCTTACCAAGCAGGTTGTTGTCCTTTCAGATGTTCTTGTCAAGGGTAGCTCCCAGCTAGGTTGGGTTGGGCCGGGCTTCAGCTTTAGTATGCTCAGTTGGATGTGTAGTCCTTTGGCAGGTTTTTGAGTACAAACTGCAGCAGTCGACCTCTCTCTCTCTCCTCCTGCAATGAAACAACATACATGAAAGAAAGGATACTGTTTCATTTTCACATAATGTGAGCAATATCCCGTGTGTGCTGCTTCCAATAAAGACTAAATTGTATGCTGTCTCCACATTGAAAATGTTTTAGAAAAAGATTTTAAAAGTTGTCATAATCAACCAGACATTCACCTTCTGTTTTAGTGAGACTACCAGCAAACAAAATGACTTTGACCCATCAAAAATTTAAATCCTGGCACCGTGCCTGGAATGTCACTAAAACCATTGGAATCATCCTATGGGGAAAACAAATTTCATGACAGTTACATGATATGTCACTCTTGACCAAAGAGTTAGCTTGTTTGGCCTTCCCTTTTAAATCATGTTGCACAAACAGGCAATAGTCCTCTGAATATGGGGATCTGGATTTCATCATTCACCCTATAAAAGTCACTCCCCACTAGATATAGGATTCTCCCTTATCAGAGATGATCTGAGGATGATCAGCAGTGAGTTTGTGTCAGTGCTGCTTTAAATCCAGCCAGAAGTCAGACCTCGCCGGACAGCAGAACTCATACAGTTTAGTAAATGGTTACCTTAATGGACATAATTCGGCAGTTTCTTCAGCCGTTCATTGAAGCAGTCACTTGAGATCGGCTTTGAAGTGAGATGCTGTGTTTGTCTTTTTGTATGAGTCGTGAGCTCTTTCAGCAGTTGGAGCCAGACTGGGAGTTTTTTAATAGAGGGATGGGAGAGGAGGGGAAGGGGGGTCAGAAACATTCTGCGTGGGCATGGACTTAACTCCAGGTACACACACATACATGCACATTAATAATCTGCCTGCAGATATATCCATCATACTAAAATGAGTTCAATCTTTTATAGAGATATTTTGATGAGACTTATACCCCTTTCACACCAATGGCTCTGTTCGCCGCACATTTTGAAAAAACAACATACATTTTGTCCCACTGTGCTTTACGCTGAGTTTTCATTATATACTGTATTAAACTAGGATGTTCACAGGCAGCTTCAACACCAGCAGGGAGGAGCGGTTCAATTCATTTCGGTCTGCCGGCAGTGGGTGCCCAGATATTCACTAGTTTTCCTTTTGCAAAGTGGTAAGAGGTAGGAGTTTAACAGGCAAAACACGACACAAGGGTTAAAAACCCAGCGTTAACGTATGCAAACTTTTTCTTTTTAACTTTTCCTCAGTCTTTTTAAAATTGAGTCATGAAGCCAACAGCAAAGCCCAACTTTACTTTAAATGAAATCAAACAAAGACAAATGTTCTCCCCTCGCCTTAAAATGATCAAAAACTACTACTTGAGTAGCCTACCTCCTTTTCCAGTTGCTGCAATAAATATACAGAAGAGGAATCACTCTGGACAAAATCATCTGAAAAATGTTGGTTATTTATTTGTGCTTTAGAACGTTATCACTGCGAAACAATCATAAAATAAGCTTTATTTATATCTCCCTACTGTACAGTGACAGATTCAATAGCTACAAAACATTAGGTCTGCTGGTGCACAGCTGGACTGGAGTATGTGATGTAAAGCATGATTTATGCTTCTGTGTTAAATCTACGCCGTAACTACGTACTTAGGTATGTGGAGATACCAGCCTTATGTCACCTCTCGAAAAATGTAACTACACGTCACAGCGAGCGATATTACGAATCCCACTATAGCCACGCTAAGACCCGCCCTTCAATAGCATTTATTGGCCAGGCGTCCATGCTTACGCAAGGTAACGTAACCCCGTTTGAGGTCCTATCCCCTGACCAATCGGCTATTAACCTTAACCAGTCATGGTCAAATGCCTAACCCCAACCAATCGACCACTAATGGGTCAATGGGTCTAAGTGGGATTCGTAATTTCGCTCGCGCAGATGCACGGCGCTCGGGCGTGGCCTGGTAGCATTGCATTTACCCCCCCCCGACTCATTTCCTGGTTCTCCTTCTCCATAAACAACATGAAATCAAAGATAGGGTTAACTTTTCCTGCTACAGATTTGCCACCGTGGTCAGAAATAACAGGGGAGACACTTTGTTTCTCTCACTATGACTCTAGAGTTACAAACCCACACACACAAACCCAGGGAGAAAAACAGCAGTATTTGTTGACGTTGCTAATGGCGTCTGGCTGCCACAATAGGCTTGTTCAAGATGAGCTGCGCCTCGCCTGTAAAGTGGACGACAGCAGGCGGCAGTAGCCGGGGGCGGTGACAAAAATCCGCTGTCAAGTCGGACAGTTTCCAGCCGTTTCCAGCAGCCATTCGGAAATTACAAAAACACTCACATCCTGTTAGGTCCGATTCCGATTTAATAAAATGTTATCAGACCCATATATCAGCTTGTACACAGTCTCCAGTTGTTTTTATTATGACAGAGTAGCTGTCAAAATGCTCTACATGGGATCTGTTGCTGAATTTAATTAACAACACACTGTAGATGATCCGTAATCTGAACAGATTTAGTCTCTCTGATTTCAAAATTTAACTATCAGCCACACAACATGGGTTCTGTACAGAATAAGCCTTTAAATCAGAAAAATAGCAATCAAAATCCCTCTAATTCAAAAACAATAAAAAGTTGTATATAAAACGTCATCATGTTCGATTCTGAGCTAATCAGCTGTTAGATCAGCTGAGAGCCAGGCGTTTCCCAGCATGCCCTGGGTCCGCCTGGGTCTTGCACATGGATGTATTAAGAGAACTGGATACAGTGTTCGGCTGGAAGCCCCGTACGTCCCATAGACTGTATATAAGAATGGACCAACAGATCCGTTGCTCTGGACGGAGACCAGTGAAGGCCTTTAGAAGCACTTTTCCGGTGAGCGCTGAGCGTTACTGCGCAGCCTCCAACTGAGAGAAACAATGTAAATGTGACGTGAGCAACGTGTCTGAAAGTTGTAAGTCTTCTGGTAGTTGTGCTAAGAGAAATCTCAATCATTCCCAATCTTGCAGAGACGGAGAGCGTAGGTATATGTAAGGAGATAACATGGACACAGGCTAATTATTGCTAACTAAAATGCTAGTTAACATTAGTAATTAAACTTAAACAGCTAATGTAATAGGAGATTCGAGCTCTGAAGCGAAGCTTACCCCCTTGGTACGTCCAAAGCCCGTCTACAGAAAGCTGTTCCACTCCCTATTCAGCCCCATTGTACCGAATTTGGTTGCAGTTCCACCAGAGTTCCACTGGGGGTGATCGCGGTCCAGTGCTAAATGAATGGGACTCTATGGAGCTAGACGGCTAAATTTGTCTTTTGTCGTTGAGAAATCTCAGATTTGATTGTAGTTTTTGCAAGTTCAACATGGATTATAGGTCAAAAGTTGAATGAACGAGTAGAACCAGAACCAGAATGTCAGAGTGAATATTTCGGCGTGGTCTTTAAAACATTAGCAAACCTCTTTCTAGCATGTGTATTAACAGGGAGAGCCTAACCTGTCAGCTGTGTTGTCGATGCTTCGAGAGAACAAAGGAAGCGACTCAGAGCTTGCCGTAAAGCAGTATCTCTGGCCGTATATGTGTATGACGTCATTGACATTTTAAAAGGCTTTTTAGAACAAAACAGCCACTTTAAAAAAATCTAACACCCAGCAGTGTGTATTTTCTTAGCCTCCCCTTTCGAATGTAACATTCAAATTACTAGACAAAAAATAATATCCTGAGAAAAGTGGATTTTGAGGGGTATAGCTCCATAGAGTCCCATTCATTCTGCACTGGCCTGTGAGCGCCCCCTATATGGAACTCTGGTGGAACTGCAACCAGTTCAGAAGCCGGAAGTAACGAGAGAGTGGAACTTCTTCCCTTATTAGAAATTCTTTGGTACGTCCCAATGAGAGTGCTCAAAAGCGCATAAAGCAAACATGGAGCTCGGATCTTCCGCATGGTTGGCCCTTGACATCACGATGGACACGTGCACTAGCAACAATTTGTTTGTGTTGTCATAGCAACCGGTAGCAACATGCTCGTTTATGAGCTTCTCTCTTGTGTCTCTTACAAGTGGCGAACTCATGAACTTGCCGTTTTCATTGTCGAACACTGTATTTTCGTTGTTCCCGATCGTTTACATGCTTAGCTAAATAAACGATAGATGTGTTTAGCTAGACAACCAAGGAGATTTAATAATTATGTTGTGCTACTAGCTAGCTAGCTAGCTACTAACTAGCGCTAGCAGTTAGCCTGCAGTTTCGTGAACAAAGCTCATCCATGGCTTCATCAAAGCCCGTCTACAGAAAGCCGTTCCACTCCCTATTCAGCCCCATTGTACCTACTTTGGTTTCAGTTCCACCAGAGTTCCACTGGGGGTGATCACGGTCCAGTGCAAAATTAATGGGACCCTATGGAGCTAGACGGCTAAATTTGTCTCTTTCGCCTGATTGTCGTTGTGAAATCTCAGATTTGATTGTAGTTTTTGCAAGTTCAACATGGATTATAGGTCAAAAGTTGAATGAACGAGTACTTATGCCCTTTCGATTTGTTACAGGTTGAGTCGTTCTTGCCCATAACACGCTAGCATTCTGCTAATGAATGCTGATTGGTCAGTGAAGGATTGATTACGATCGGCGGCAAACCTTCCAGCTGTGTTGTCGATGCCTCAAGAGAAAAAAGAGCTTGCCGTAAAGCAGTATCTCTGGCCGTATATGTGTATGACGTCATTGACATTTTAAAAGGCTTTTTAGAACAAAAAAGCGACTTTAAAAAAAATCTAACACTCAGCAGTGTGCATTTTCTTAGCCTCCCCTTTCGAATGCAACATTCAAATTACTAGACAAAAAATTATATCCTGAGAAAAGTGGATTTTGAGGGGTATAGCTCCATAGAGTCCCATTCATTCTGCACTGGCCTGTGAGCGCCCCCTATACGGAACTCTGGTGGAACTGCAACCAGTTCAGAAGCCAGAAGTAACGAGGGAGTGGAACTTCTTCCCATATCAGAAATTGGAAGCTGGTAAGTTGATATACCCCAAAACAAATTATCCGCTGAAATATAGACGTTTCTTTCGCCATGCAAAGTCTATATGAAAAGTCTTTCTTGGCCATGGGGTGCAGTACCACCCCTATCCACTAAGCCCATGGTGGCTTTTAGATGCGCTCTTCCTGGGGGCTTGGTGTCAGTACCCGATCCGTTCTGCGCATGCGCACAATTCAGAAACTCAATGTGTTTTATAACACTGCCTGATCAGTTCTACGCTTGCGCGAACACCAGCAAACTTCACAGCTCTATGCACACATTGGCGTAAGGATGTTTAGACATTTCTGGTTACCAGAAGAAAACATTAGACAGTGACAGTAGACCGTTATGATGGCAGAGATGAAGTTTACAAGGTGTTTGTTGGAGTTACCTAAAGTATCTGTTAATGATATACGGAGGGTCGTCCGGCCATCCAGTACAACACCATGTAGCAAATTAAAGAAATGCTTCAAATTTTACGTTTCATCATTTCTTTGCAACTTTGAAGGTAATTTGCTAACGCTAGCTAGCCTGAGCTAGAAGCCTTGCTTTGGTGTTTTAAGTCATGACTCCGTCCTGCTTCAGGTTAATCATGCTTTAAATAAAGTTTAAGCATGTGTATACCTCTCACTTCATGTGTTTGTACTTCGATGAAAGTATCAGGTAAAAACAGGGCTACAAATGAGATCTCTGTGAGAGACCAGCAAACTCCTAGCAAACTATTATGTAGCTCAATGCTGGATATTTCACCCCAAATTCCGGTCACTTTACTCTATTTGTATTTGTTTAGTGTTTGGTTTAGAAGCCTTTATTGGTGATTTTTTACGGTACAAAGTCCTGCTACATACGTACATATATAGCTAGCTATATATGCTCCGCTATGTCGCGTTAGCATGCAGCTATAATAGTTAGCTATCAGTATGCTAACGTTAGATTGTAGTGGAACGAAGGAGCACTTTCTAACGTCAAAAATCGCAGATAAAGGCTTCTGAACCAAACACTACACAATCGGACATGTTTCAGCAGGAATGTTACCCGGAATTGGGGAGAATTTAACAACATTGCCAGCTAAGATGACATGTTTACTGCCGTTAGCATGTAGCTACTATAGTGGTATACAGCAGTGGTGGCTGGAAGAGCTGTCATCCCGTCTTCAAAAGGACACTTATGTACGTTTACACTTCATCGCGTTAATAATAGACAGTCTATGGTTATTAGTCAAGACGAAGTATTAAAAATAAAAACATTAACATAAACAACACAACAACGACGTCGCTACACGGTTTGGGATCAGTGACAAGTCTTGATTGTTTGTAGCTATGACTATTGTATAATAAAGATTTAATAAAAAAAGTTGTGATGTTTGGTCGTAAAGTGTTTCAATGCATGCGTGGTACAAATCGCACAGGGACATTGTTAGTTTTCTACTACGTAATTATGCGCATGTGCAGAACGGATCGTACAGGCGGTACGGATCGGGTACTGACACTTGGTCTTGCAGTCGGTGAAAAGCAACTGCGCTGCCTGCGTCTTAAACCTGCGGCCGTCTTGATCTCGTGAGGTTATCGTTGCCCACGTGTGCATGACGTCAGAGCAAGTTGGGATCAAGTCGGACACAAATCTAACCGGCATGCATTGGGCAGCGATCGCCGGTGATCGGTTCTGCGCAGACCTGGCTCAACGAGCCTATTGACTACAGAGTGAGGGGAAGCTGAAGCATGGAGTCTATCGCATTTCAAACCCCTCCCAACGTCGTTGGATCCAAATGTTTTGCTGTCCAGAGTTTCTAAAATCAATGTATTGGTATTCATTTAGTTTTTTAAGGGTTGGAGGGCTGTTATGATGTGTTCATCTGCAGAATAAACAGCAGCTCATTTGCATTTCTTCCTGTTTTTTAAACTATCTATTCATAAAAGCATATTCTGAGCTGTATTGAAGACCATGTTTATTATAAACTGTGAAAAAGTGATAAAAAGTCATAGTATAGTATGTCGAAAAAAGGGATAAAAAGTCATATTATTGTATGTCGAAAAAAGGGAAAAAAGTCATAGTATAGCATGTCAAAAAAATGTATACAAAAAAAGTCAAAGTATAGTATGTCACAGTGCCCAAGAGGTGAACTAGCAACTCTCCAGCTACCAGTCCACAATTGCGTCAAGGACTTGAAGCGCCAACCCTCCGGTTCCCAACCCAACTCCCTACACACTGAGCTACTACCAGGCCAGTAGTATAGATTATCGAAAAAAGTTATAAAAGAAGTAAGTGTAGTATGTCGAAAAAAAGCCATAGTATAGTATGTCGAAAAAAGTGACTAAAAAGTCATAGTATAGTATGTCGAAAAAAAAGTCATAGTATGCTGTAACCTATAGTAACTTATTAAATGTGAAATATGAAATAACGTATAAAAATACAAAAATATGATAAATATGTACACGTTACAACTACCAAATAAAAGTAAAATTACTAACAAAATTCATTAGAACTCAAATTGTGTTTTAATGTAACATGCAAGAGGCATATGTTACATATAGTATGTTGAAAGAAGTAAAAAAAAAAGCCATAGTATGTCGAAAAACATGCCACCATATACATCGAAAACTATGTCATAGTGCCTGGTTAAGCGTAGCATGGCATTTCCCCTCTCTCTCCGAATTTCCTGTCCTATTAATAAAGGCAATAAAAGCCAAAAATAAATTAAAAAAAAGTCATAGTATGGTAAGTTGAAAAAAGTCAGAAATTCATAGCATTGTTTGTCAAAGAAAGTCTGGAAGAACATGCAAACTCAACACCAAAAGTCTACGTCACGCCATTTACATCCATTAAAAATGCAGAAAAAGCCTGAAAACACAAAACTTATACAGTTACAACACAAACACTGTAAAAGATATCAAAAAGCTGAAATTTTTTTAATAGCTAGAGGTTTTGGGAATGGTTCAAAGTTTGCAACATTCACACAATAAAAAAGCAGATGTTTACTGCAGAAGATTGAGAGTCATCTGCTGGAAACGGATTAATCTACATAATTTCCTCACTGATCTAATCTCACAGATGATTGGTGTTTGTTTTCTTGTCAGCAGGATACAGGCAGTAACATTAATGAATTAGCCTTTCTGTTTATCATTGCTTATGCTATCATAAAAGATAATCTATCATCTGTCCGGATTGTCTGCACTGTTAAGGATGATAGCATCAACTGAGTGAGCTGGAACAAATATGGTGCATGAGCGTTGTGGCAACGTATCCGCTGTGAGGGAATAGTTGGCCAGTAGTACCACCTAGTGGAGAAATTGTGCAATATACATTTTGATGTGCAGATACCTAGATACCAGTTGGCAGAGGCATTCTGTCAGGTCTCATGTAGTCCTGAGTGAACATGTATTCTCGTGATTCTCTCTAACAGGAGACGAGCTGATGCGCTGTGTCGACCTTTATAACCAGTCTCAGTCCAAATGGTTCGAGGAGATGGTCACTACGAGCCTGGTAAGAAAGAATGTGTCACATGTGTGTGACTGGAAGTGGTACCACGGTGGTACATGTCATTCTTTAGTCTTGCTTTAGTTCATTTTCAATGTGCAAATGTAAATATCAAACAGACTTTTCATTTTGTGTGCTAGTGTAAGATTAGGGTCGCTCAAAGACTGTCATATAATAAACATAATTAACAAACAACAAATTAAAAATAAGAAACGAGGATAAACATGAAATATAACAGTCAGCTATTCCACACATACATACTGTATTTATTACACCTGTAATAATAATGTACATGCCCATGTGCTCGTATACACAGCCATGTGCACTATATCTATTCACTCTTAGTCCACATGTAGTGTCTATGATTTCTCAGGTCAAATAAAAAAAGGATTTCATATTTTCTTTCCAGCTCTGTACAAAAAGCTTCTTATTTTTACTTTTAGGCAATTAATGGACCTTTAATCCACATACAAAATACACCTACAGAGTGCGATAGAAATGGGAAACTCCTCTCTAATACCCATTATGTATGTTTAGGAGCCTGGCTGTACATTCCCAGAAGCAATGCATTAGGGTTCCCTCTGAATTTTTACATGTATTTAAAAGACTTGAAAGTTAATTTCCATTTGGTCACTTTAGAGTCATATACGTTTGATCCCCTGAACAGTGTTTGCCAAACAGGGAATTTATCAATCATTCTTTTTAAGTCATTGAAAGTCCCCTGTTAGCATTGTAAAGCATGTCTTCCTCACGGTGTAGACAGATGGAAGTGACTCAGCCAGTTCTCTCCTCAGGAGCTGGAGCGGCTGGAGGTGGAGCGGGTGGAGATGATCAGACAGCATCTGTGTCAGTACACCACCCTCCGACATGAGACAGACATGTTCAACCAAAGTGTAAGTAAACCTTAACTACTTAAAAAAACTAAAAGGTTAGGGCTGAACTTTGAGAATTTAATTTTATTTATAGTGTCAAATCATACCAGTTATGTCAGGACACTTTTCATATAGATCAGGTCTAGACCACACTCTTTCATTTACAGAGAGCCAACATTCCCTAACTAAGACATGTATATCATTAGATTTAAAGCATTGTTCATCCATAACAATGCTACAGAAGGCCTGTGCTCGCCTCTGGCTCTGCACTGCAGACACCTAGGATCCTCAGAGGCCACTGGTAAACACCTTAACACATTTGGAGCTCTCTAAAATTTCACTATAGTGTGTTAAGTCAAAAGACATTTTGATAAATACGTTTGCAAGTCAAAGTCAAGGAAAATGTCACCTTGACTAAGTAAAGGCCTTGGACCAATTAAAATGTTCGGGAGGCACTAAAACAGACCAGTAATCCAGAGGGGAAATTCAGATCACAACAGTACAGAGACAGGTCAAGAGGCAAGATAACAGACAAAGGAGGAAAGAGGTGATCTTCAAAAATCTATATAGAATATATACATTGGATGCAAAATCTAAGAGACTAAATTATTAACTGCTGCTACATTTGCTGCATACATTTTGAAGTGATACAGTGTCTTATGCCTGACTGGCTGGAGAAAGGTTTTTTGCACATTCAACTGACTTTTTCTGTTGCACACTATTGTGCCTTTCATAATGGCTGTTCCGTTCACGTGCTGGCTTGGCTTGGCTTGGCTCACTTTCACTCGGCACGGCCAAAAGTGCCAACGGAAAAACACCACAACATTGGAGTTGAATCCATCCCATGGTTACCCCAGCTATCCCAGCAGAGGGAACCAAAGATCCACTGACCACTGTCAGCATTAACATCAGCTGTCCTTTGTTTGTCCAGACGATGGAGCCGGTGGACCAGCTGCTGCAAGGGGTGGACCCGGCCAGAGACAGAGAGCTGTGGGTGCGGGAGAATCAGACCGGAGAGATCAGGCCAGTAGACATAGAGATCTGACCTCAGTGCTGTGCTTATGCTCACACTCAGGAACACTGAGCCTGAGGCTGCATGGCTCAGGACTGACTCCTAACAGACCAAGGGAGGATCAGTCAGCGCTCACTGGCTCTTCACCGCCCAACAGCAGCCTGCTGAGGATGTTGTCAGTATTTGGGGAGTATTGTGAGAAACCTAAGCGATGAATGAAGATGTCAGATAGTGACAGGTCGTAATTTTCTGTTATGCAAGCTGATGGCCAGCTGAGACGGCACAGGGAAATGGGATCAAGTAGTGTGAATGGTGAGGCAAAAGGTGAGGCGAATGATCAAGTAGCACCAACATGAACATTTAACACCTGTAAATCTTTAATAGCTTTGTGTCAAGCAGCAGTGTAGTGCGGCAGTTTGCTTGTGCTTTAGCTCTGTTAGGTAATTCTCTGATTCATTTCTGCAAGTTGTTGGCAAAAAATGATTGAACAGATGTTGCTAAGCAAAATGCATTCTGACATAAGAGTGATATTACCGTGTCCCAGAATAAGACTAAGGTATTTAAATACTGCTATCCCCGTGTGCAGGTATTGATTGTTTGATTGATTGATTGTGATGGCGCGTTTACACAGAGGCGGAGCGAATATTCACACCGCTTTAATCGCCGGAGTTTGGTCGTATTGATCATTTGTGTTTCCTCGCATTACCCGTCGGTGTAGAGCTGCAGGCACCAACAATGTTTTTTTTTTTCTGTCATTAATATGGCCGAATAACCCCTGTGGCTGCTTTGTTCCTGCTGTGGAAGTCCCAGGTAGGCTGTGTCAGAAATTCAAACGGCGTCATGTCTGGATAACAAATTTGATCTGGAAGAGCAAAAAGCACAGTCATTTTCACCGCCTTTTTCAAGGAAGTAAATGTTTGGTCTGGATGACTGCCAATTCCAGCGCTACCTGAGGTTCAGATTTAGCTGTTTTGTAAGTTAATTTAACAGTTAAACAGTATATATATAAACTTTTAAAATGTTTGTTTTCTGAATGAAGTTTGGATTTATCAGCGCTATGCTAACATTAAAGCTGCTCCATCAACACAACACCAGACATAAATCTAGAACAGAGATCTTCAACAGGGACTCCTCAAAGTCACTGCAGGGTGGCCTCCAAATTGTTAATTTTTGAAAGTTTTTTCAAAAATTGAAGTCTTAACATGAATCCAACATATTATTAGCAAATATAAATCCCCACTGATGATAGACTTATTGGCCTATAGGTAAGGTAGTCACTAAGAGCCACAGAGACAGCTAATCCTAATGATTCACTGTTCCACATGTATGTTTAACACTAAAACATAATTTATAAAATCATACCAACAATTATTTTAATAGCTTAGTATTCTATGCAAAACAAGGTATGTATAAAGGCTTTAGGCCGCCCTACACCATATTGTAGGCCCAGTTTAATATGAAACTTCATTTAATACAATATATATAGTAGGGGGTCCCTGATTTGTTTCTCTTTCAGTTCAGGGGTCCTTGGTTTGAAAAACGTTAAAGACCCCTGTTCTAGACCTTACCAGGTAGTATTGTTACTTTGGTTTTGATTTGATTATTTATATTGTTGAATTGAATTTGTATCTGTATTAATTTTGCGTGATGCTTTGGCAATATTGTTTTTGATACATGCATGCCAATAAAACTAATTGAATTGAATTGGTAGTCCAACTTCCTCTCTTACTTTTTGTAAGAAATCGTCTTTCCGTCCGCTCTCTGTAGATAATGTGATAATGTGAATTTGCGGCGTTGGCGCTAATTCTGTGACATTCTCGCAGCGCCAATCGTGTCATGTCCATTTGCGTCTTTGCATTTACTTTTTGTGTAATCGCGCCCCCTTGATGTGAACGCACCATTAGGTAGAGCTAGTGAGCTATTCAAAATGCAATTCAAATGGTATTTGATCTAATGTAACTTTGGTTTGGACGCTTAATATAGAAATTATTTTAACAGTATGCTTCACTTTCATGAGAGAAAAGGATGTACGAATGTACATTTGTTTGTAACACTATCGAACATAGGTTTCGCTGGATTTTTTTGGAGTGTAAACCTTTCCAAAACATATAAAGAGCAGGACACGGCCACAAACGTTCCCTTTAAACTCTGATATGGCACCATCGACCCCCCCACCCAGTGGATGTTTAAGTCCTGAGCAGGTTTCTTTCTCATGTAACCTGTAAAATCAAATAATATAATTATCTAATGACATGCCCATTGTCTTTTGTAATTTTGCCAAGTTACTACTGAAGGTCATAAAGCAAACATTAGCTAGTACAGGCTAACATGTGCAGCCTACTTTAGAGCACATAAAACATTCATTACAATTATGCTCTTTTGAGTTCTTGGTTCTTGAAAAAAGGCTCCACCCTCCAAGCGGTTTTGATACTATAGTATTTGATAGTATTGTTTTTTTTGTGTGTTTGCGAAATCCAAAGCTTGGCAGGCCTGCCTCGCCTAGCTACGGTTGCTAAGCTAAAGTTGTTCTCCGCCGAGGTTTAGCAAACGTTGCTGTCTCTTGGGGGAGGGACACGTGTAACGCTTTAGAACTTGATTTCCACCTGTGTTTTACTTCATTCCTAATAAGAATTAAGAATCAGCCAATTGCACTTTATACCCAAATGATTTTAGAAGATATACTGTAAGTTACTGTTCATATGAAAAGTATTCTAAAAAGAACTTACTTACCCATTTTATTACTAAAGTGTAAATACATGGGATGTGTGATTTGATTTGCAATGAAAGAAGGCTCTACTGCCTGGGAAGGATGTAAAATACAGTATTGTGTTTTGGTACTGAAAATATATGGAACATACAAAGTGTTTTTTATGCAATACAAATAACAGCCCTCTTATGTTTTAAAAATATAAGTCAATTGCTTCAGTTGGATTCAGTGTCAGTGCCGCTGTCTGCCGAAGCTAAATGTTGTACAAAATGCTCTTTTACAACCATGTCTTTTCCAGTATTAGTGCTTAGTATTACTTGATTATTAGAGAAGATGACTCAGATGCTTTTCTACATTTACAGCTAAAGGTTGACATTTTTCATCAATAAAAGCAAAATATGTATCTTATGTCATAACATGCTTCTTTCCGGGTTGGTTTTTGCTTTCTGTGTGATGTTTTTGTATGAGTACAAAATTGGAAAAGGCATATATAATTGAAAAAAGAATTTTATTTTCTTAAAAAACACATTTTAAGATTCAACAATAAAATGGTTTGACCAAGCCATGTTACAGGTTTAGGCAGCGATAATAAAGATGTGGTTACAAGTTCAGACAAAGATATACTTGGACTTCATCAGATAGTTTATGTAAAATACATTTTTTTTCTTATTACCTAAAATAACTCATGTATTAATAGCACTGTGTTGCATATCTTCTTTGGTAACACTTTATAATGATTGGCTAAAAGTCATTTATAAGCCATTAGTTAATGAAGAACTAATCATTTATGTTTGTCCTTTGTTGATATACCACAGCACACTACACAGTACTGTAGACACTCACATGTGATTGGTGTATGCTGCAAGCTTCAACAGTTAGAACAGGTTTGACTGGACGCATAGCTGCTCTTGTAGCTAACTGTAAAAATCCAAAAGTTTTTATATATCTCTCTGGCAGGGAGGAAGTTTTGGCTTAATACAGTATTTAGCACGTAGACCTGTACATTATAGCTTGAAATGTTTAACATTGTGTTCTTCTGATTAGCACTATAAGGAATCAACTAAAGTTAACTTGCCAGCCGAGACTTCTGGGCTAACGTTAACATGCTAGCCTAGTCTTGTATTTGTCTAGCCTTACTTTTCTGCTATACTGTGTGTATTTGTAGCATATATATCCATTTTGTGTGCGATCCATCTGGCGTTGGTGAATAGTAGTCTCTGCAGTGGCGAACTGTGTGTTAGTTGCCTTAGCCAGGCTAGCGGGCCAGACCGGCATCCTTATACTTCCTCCCCGCCTACCGTGGCCGACAACAATCCACGGGCGCTCGCTGGTCTGGTGGATGTCCTCCAGAGGACAGTTCATGCTTTTGCGGCGAAAAAAGTGTATTTCCCCCTCATAAATAGGTATTTCCCCCTCAAAAATAGGTAAAAAATATCAGTGACTATGTAACTACATGGAAACGGGCCAAATGATGCCTGTTTCTTGTAAAGTAACAGCGTTACAGGAGGCTGGCTGTAGTCTTGCGCTGAAGTCCCGCGGGAATTCAGTTGTAGCAGGAAAAGGTAAACGGATCGGAACGTAGTGTGTGAAGAGCAGAGGTGTTCACAAGGGAAGAAGCTTGGAGTAACGTAACTATGGAGCTAGAGCTAGCCTTCAGTAACGCTATTACTGTACAAGAAACAGGCATCCTTTGGCCTGTTTCCATGTAGTTACATAGTCACTGATATGATCATAACCACTACAGTGCTCAATTACCTATTTTTGAGGGGGAAATAAACTTTTTTCGCCGCAAAAATTTCGCAGCGAAAGCATGAACTGTCCTCTGGAGGACATCCACCAGACCAGCGGGCACCCGTGGATTGTTATCGGCCGTGGCAGGCGGGGTCTGGCCCGCTAGCCTGGCTAAGGCAACTAACACACATTTCGCCACTGCAGAGACTATTCACCAACGTGTGCATTTTGTGTCTGTTAAAGAGGCACAAAGGCACTCTTTATGATATGCCCCCAAAACTGCCGTTTTAGCTAAGTGGCAGCTCTCGGCATTAGCTGCTGCAGCTCCATATTGCTTGCACCGATTTGGCTCTTTTTTTTTTGCTATCGACAGTACTCATATACTTATAGCAATCAAGATTAACGTAAAAATTGCCCGGAGTTCTCCTTTAAAGCTGCATTCTCCCTAACTTCCAGCAGGGGTACTGCTTTACCTCAGTAAACATTTGGGTGAGGCTATTGCACCCCTGGTACAATTAGCAGTGTATGCTATTCGGACCCTAGTGCAATTAGAAGTGAATGCTATTCGTACCCCAGTGCACACAGCAATGTGTTCTATTAATACCCCGTCTTGTTACAAATATCAATGTATGCTATTTGCAGCCCTGTGCATTTACCCTGGCATATTGATTACACAATGTAATAAAAATGTGGAAATCTCTCAGCATTTTTCCTTATGACATAATAATAATGCGCTAATGTTCTAATCACATATTTGTGACTGTACTCCCAGGGGCCCAGCAGCAGCTGATCACATATTTGTGACCGTATTCAACAGGTTAAAGAAGCATTGTAAAACGCACAGATTTTAAATCTCACACTTGTCCTGTTCTGATGCTTATCAAAGTGCATGGGTTTATTTACCAGCTGTACAGTAATTTAGTTTTGAAACAGTTTTGAACAGTTTAACAGCTGTATCGCCATGTACAGTCAGGTCCATAAATATTGGGACATCGACACAATTCTAATCTTTTTGGCTCTATACACCACCACAATGGAGTTGAAATGAAACGAACAAGATGTGCTTTAACTGCAGACTTTCAGCTTTAATTTGAGGGTATTTACATCCAAATCAGGTGAACGGTGTAGGAATTACAACAGTTTGTATATGTGCCTCCCACTTTTTAAGGGACCAAAAGTAATGGGACAATTGGCTGCTCAGCTGTTCCATGGCCAGGTGTGTGTTATTCCCTCATTATCCCATTTACAAGGAGCAGATAAAAGGTCCAGAGTTCATTTCAAGTGTGCTATTTGCATTTGGAATCTGTTGCTGTCAACTCTCAATATGAGATCCAAAGAGCTGTCACTATCAGTGAAGCAAGCCATCATTAGGCTGAAAAATCTAAACAAACCCATCAGAGAGATAGCAAAAACATTAGGTGTGGCCAAATCAACTGTTTGGAACATTCTTAAAAAGAAAGAACGCACCGGTGAGCTCAGCAACACCAAAAAGACCCGGAGAGACCACGGAAAACAACTGTGGTGGATGACCGAAGAATACTTTCCCTGGTGAAGAAAACACCCTTCACAACAGTTGGCCAGATCAAGAACACTCTCCAGGAGGTAGGTGTATGTGTGTCAAAGTCAACAATCAAGAGAAGACTTCACCAGAGTGAATACAGAGGGTTCACTACAAGATGTAAACCATTGGTGAGCCTCAAAAAACAGGAAGGCCAGATTAGAGTTTGCCAAACAACATCTAAAAAAGCCTTCACATTTCTGGAACAACATCCTATGGACAGATGAGACAAAGATCAACTTGTACCAGAGTGATGGGAAGAGAAGAGTATGGAGAAGGAAAGGAACTGCTCATGATCCAAAGCATACCACCTCATCAGTGAAGTATGGTGGTGGTAGTGTCATGGCGTGGGCATGTATGGCTGCCAATGGAACTGGTTATCTTGTATTTATTGATGATGTGACTGCTGACAAAAGCAGCAGGATGAATTCTGAAGTGTTTCGGGCAATATTATCTGCTCATATTCAGCCAAATGCTTCAGAACTCATTGGACGGCGCTTCACAGTGCAGATGGACAATGACCCCGAAGCATACTGCGAAAGCAACCAAAGAGTTTTTTTAAGGAAAGAAGTGGAATGTTATGCAATGGCCAAGTCAATCACCTGACCTGAATCCGATTGAGCATGCATTTCACTTCCTGAAGACAAAACTGAAGGAAAATGCCCCAAGAACAAGCAGGAACTGAAGACAGTTGCAGTAGAGGCCTGGCAGAGCATCACCAGGGATGAAACCCAGCGTCTGGTGATGTCTATGCCTTCCAGACTTCAGGCTGGAATTGAATGCAAAGGATTTGCAACCAAGTATTAAAAAGTGAAAGTTTGATTTATGATTGTTAATCTGTCCCATTACTTTTGGTCCCTTAAAAGTGGGAGGCACATATACAAACTGTTGTAATTCTTACACCGTTCACCTGATTTGGATGTAAATACCCTCAAATTAAAGCTGAAAGTCTGCAGTTAAAGCACATCTTGTTCGTTTCATTTCAACTCCATTGTGGTGGTGTATAGAGCCAAAAAGATTAGAATTGTGTCGATGTCCCAATATTTATGGACCTGACTGTATGGGCTAATGCATAATAGTAGCCCATACATGGCGATACAGCTGTATCGTACAAAACACGTGGTCATGTGGTAGCTTGATCAAAGGCAGGCTAGTTCCAAGGACAGTTTCATCCAGACGGAAATATCATAAGATCATCTTATTTTTATGATTGCCGTTTGACACAGTCTCACAGACTGTATCTTTAACCGTTGCCGCAGCAACAGAGTTTTATATAAATTTCATATTAACATCTTTATTTGTATTCACATCTATTCTTTACTTGAGTAATTATAATTTTACATAAATTGGTGTTTTAATATGTATGTCACTTTGGATAAAAGCATCTGTCTGCCAATTTTCTGGGCATGCGCAACGTGTTTGTTGTTACAGGGTATGATTATCAATGTATGCTATTCGTACCAGTGTATAAATTAGAAGTGGATGATATTCGTACCCTGGCGTAGGCTACCCTATATTTACGCACAGTTATCCATACTACTCATGTATTACACCTTTTTAGAATATTGCTCTGTGGCCTAAATAAAATCGTTGCAGTGTCCAATATTTTGCACACTTCAGAGAGACGATACATACACTTCTCGATGCATACACTTCTCCCCCCGCCCCCCAGGTTCTCGACCTGGGGGGCGGGCCCTGACACAGGGTGTGAATAGCTCAGCTGTGTGGCCTAGGCTATTCGTACCAGGGGTGCAAATAGACACTCCGTAAACATTTTCATAATTAGTTTATGATCTCAATCTCTAGTTCTAAGTCTTCTTCAGCACAGTATGATGTTCATTTTGTTAATGATAATCCCATTTATTTTAAAATACACAATAAAGCAGTGGATGCTTTAGGACCTGTCAATCAGGACAGAGGCTTAGCAATGCTAATCATGCTAACACTGGGGACATTAAAATAAACCTCAACTTGTTTTTGGCTGATGAATGTTTTTCGTCTTAAACTTTTACCCTCTCACTGTGTGTTCTCACTTCAGCAAAGTTCACTTGAACATTTTCGTTGGCTAAAAATGTCTTGTTTAGCGTTCATTAGCCAACCAAAGCTAAATGCTAAATGCAGATGAACGGTGCCAGTGCCCAGAGGTCTGTGTCTACCCGCTGGAAAAACTCCACTGGATTTCCTCTTTATATTTAGCTTAGCATTTAGCTTAGTGTTTAGCTTAGCGCTTAGCCAGCATCTCCAGCTCCACCCACTTGTCCAAATATGGTCAGATCTGGTTTCAAAATACTAAGATGGCGACGGCCAAATGGCCAAGATCGAGGCTTCAGAACGGCAGTCCACTGCCGTTATTACAGTCTCTGCTTTGTGCCCTCCCCCCAGTTCCTAGCAGTTGGGAAACTTTTAACTAGCTTACAAATAAGGTAAGCTTGCATTCACTGCAGTTTTAGATTTTCCATCATCTAGGGAAGCCGAGGCGGTAGTGACTACACCGTTTCATTTTTGTGAGAAGAGACAACATTAAGTGGACAGTTTACCATAGTACACCATTTATAAATGGTGAATAGTTTATACTTCAGATTATATGGATTACTGCTTGTAATAAAGTGCTACCTTTTGGGATTTTAGAACAAAATTACAGTACAGTTTCCATATTCAATCACTTTTTAACATACAAATATAACATTATGAAGTGTATACAAACGTGTGTTGGAAGTGTGTCATCAAAGCTGTGATCTTACAGACTGCAGTCCTTACAAAGAGAGGAAGGAATGAGTACATTATAGAAAAGTTCAATGGGAATGTAGAGTATAAACACACAGGTGACACACATTGAATGTTAACGACCTGTATGTGTTGAGACATCATACTGTAGCACTTGTCCAGTCAGAGCGTGAGTGCCGTAGCGACTGGAGACATTTGGAGCTCTGACATTCGGCCCGTGATGACGCCCCGTTGGGTTTCTAATCCACCATGAGCTTCTTGAGCGAGTTGAGATACGCTGGGATGAGGGAGCTGACAGACTCGTCATCGTTGAGGATCTTCTCCCCTCTGCCCTCTGACCCCACAGAGCTGGGGGAGCGGACCAGGCCGGGGTACGGGGTACTGTAACCCTGGGGGAGCACACACACGGCTCACAGTCACATTCAGACAAAGCCCGCCACAATTACACATTGTTTTTAGCACTACCACAAAAGATTTTTAAGGAAACATCTAAGTCAATCAAACAATTTTCCTAAACTGGGAGTAGTCACATGCAAACATTTCTGCACACAGACTGTAACAAGATGTGTGAAAGGTAACGCAGGCCGTTACTGGCCTGCTGATAATAGACACAACATTGATGTTTTGTTGGCATTAAGGTAACACTTTATAATAACCATCACTAATACATGGTAAACTTGGTTGTTGTTACTAATGATTACTAATAATTAGTAATGCTATGCTTGATGTTATTTAATTTAATTTTATGTTGCATACATCAAAAAATATGTATTTTATATATATTAATGATTACTAAATGATTTTAGGATGTTATTATAAAGCTGATGATTAGAAAACATTGTTAATGGTTAAGAAATACTTTGTAAATCAGCTATAAACTTAAATGTATCAAGGCAGAAATAATCAATAATCATCTCTTTTATACATCATTAAAAAGATGTAATGTTACTGAAACCACTTATTAATCCTTAGCTAATTATTATCAGCATTAGTTTGTGTCTTTGTAACGGAGGGTGGGGGGGTTATAACCGTCACAACCTTGATAATATTATAATACAATATTATCATAAAATTACAACTAAATCTAGTACACACCATATTTGTCACAACACAATCCTAAAAACCCTTGATACAGAGGACGCCTGAGTCGTCGGCCTATCACCTGGCTGCTGCAGAAGGAAACAGGAAGTACTTACAGAGGAGTAGCCCTGTCCCAAGCTGCCTCTCCTCTTGGTCCTGATCTTGGTGAGTGCTGACTCAGCAATGTCCGCTCGCTCCTCAGCGTCATCCAGTTCATGGACCGTCTTCCTGTACTTCGCCAGGTTCATGGTAGCTTGTTCCTCCTGCAATGACGGACAGAATATCAGCACAGTGACGTGCACTGCAGGTCACGTGTCAGGGCTCACGCAGAGCCCTATTTATTTTTGTTTTCCTGCTCTCCTGTGATTCCTCTCAAGCCCATCACCCCCATGTCATGTAGGTCATGTAGAGAGAGAGAGAGACACACACACACACACACACACACACACACACACACACACGCGCGCACAACAAATGGCTGTGTGATGTTTCTTGTTTGTGTGATTTTTGCTGCTCTGTTAATGTTGTGTCTTCTGTCTTGCAATAAAAAGATAAAATAACAAAAGGGCTCTGCGTGACGTACTGCCTCCTCCACTTGTCTCTTGTAGGCCCTCATCTTGTTCTGCAGCCTCTCCACCAGCTCCTGCATCCTCTGCTGGTTCTTCTGCTCCTCCTCGGACTCAAACAGCAGCTCCTTCAGCCGACGCTCGTTCTTCCGCAGAATCTTCACTGTCTCAGTGTGCCGCTTCTGCTCCGAGTCCAACTCCAGCTCCATCTCCTTCACCTGCACACAGACATGCAACAGTGACTTCACTCCAAGTGTTTAGCAGTATTCCAGCTGACCTAGTTGGTACTCAAAGGGTAAACTAGTACACACTCTTTTGTAAGTTGTAGTTAACCCGAAAGTGAGAACAGCTGTAATGTTGCTAATAATACCTCATTGCACAGGAAAACTGTGTCCTCAACTAAAGAAAATATGCTTGATTACAAAGTCAAAGGAAAGTGTGAAGGACAGTTTTACTTGTACTATTTGCCTTTACTGTCTCTCCTAAACTGTCTGATTGTCTCATGGCTCGTGTTTCTTGCCTCATCTAATCTATTTTAGGGATGTTTCTGCATTTCCGGATCCCAGCAATAACTAGGTAATGTTATCATAACATAGGGTAGAGATGGCCAGAGCTACAAAAAGAAAACACAATATGTAAGAAACCACAGGTTTCCTTTCAGTCTGCATTGACGCAGCCTGCGTCGGCCGTCAGACGGTCCGGCAAAAACGCAGGTCTTTCCATTCATTTTGAATAGGGGTAGTGTGTTTAGGCTGCGGTGGAGGATGCCACAGGGGGAACACGGGAAAAAAATGCAGCAGGCCTGAAAGTTGAGAACAATTGTTGGGTTTTAAGGCAGTGTGAGAGTCCCGTACAGGAAACAGGAAACTTCACTGCCTCTATCGCTGCCACAAGAAAGTTTCTAAACACAAGCTCTGAACTGCCCGGGAGTTTGTGGAACAGCTGACTGTTTCCTCTGTCCCTCCGTCTCTTTTCTTTCTCCAGGAAATGAAGCTGCCTTCAAGTGCGCTCGGAAACGGCCAGATCTATAAACGACCTGGCGGAAAACAGGAACTGTGAAATATAAAGTCTACTTGTGCTATATTGAGGTGGGGTTAAAGAATACACTTGGACCATTTCCTGGGACATACTTTTTTTTCCCCCAATGGATGTTGATGCTCAATATACTAGTTGTTTACTCAAAATAAATTACAACAAGAAATGCTTGTTGCTTTACAAGAGTTACTTTTCCCACATTTTAATATTGTTTGTGTACAAGTAGAAATGTTGGCCATTTGTTGTAAAGGTCAGAGGTGTCCAACACATCATCCTGTAGGAGTCATGAATATTCATCACAGCTTTCACAGCCAGTAGATGTCAAAATGTCTTGCTCTGGACCAAAGTCCTGACACAGCGGACTGACACGTGATTGCGTACCTTTCCCTCTAACTTCTGGA
>NC_135875.1:22984798-23079798 GCF_031162955.1 Sander vitreus | reverse complement strand
AAGGCTAACTGAAGCTGTGGTGGAAATGGTGAGCTATTGTTAACGATGTCTCAACAATTAAATCAAGTCCAACAGAGCTCTGATTCGGAGATGCAGAGATTATTCATGGGTGGAACTGCAAATCCAGTCAGACCTGGCTCCAGCGCTAGCGCTACTACTTCTAGTTAGCTCAATGGAACACGGAGGACCCCGTTACCAGACGAGACAGCATTTCGGTGGCTCGTCGTCGAAATCCAGGAAAAGGTAAGTTGATTAAAAAATAGCCAAGGACCCTTTTTTATTAATGTTATCCTATCTGTCCCCCCAAATTCATGTTAGCATGGTCGTGACTTTAGCGCCGCTAGCTAGTTGCTACCCACATACAACACGGACTAGCCATTTTCCATTGAAAACTCTCCAATATCTCCACTAGTGCTAGTTAATATGATCAAGCAAGTTTGAGCAAGCTATGTGAAATAATTTCAGAAATCAGGTTTCAGAATTAAATCTGCTGTTACATGAGAGAGACGACACAGTATCTGTCTGATTAACCAGAGTATATGATATTTTACTGTACAAATACATTTGACTTTGACTAGGAGAAAAAGCTAGCAGCAGCAGTTATGGAAGCATATTGGTAGTTCTAGTACCCATTGCTGCGCTCCTGTTATTCAATTTCAAACACATAATACATGCTAGGTTTAATTTCTTTTTCAGAGCAAGAGGGAACCTTGCAACTTCGGGGTATCCTGGCCTTTGCGACGGGAGCAAATGCAATTCCACCCCTGGGCTTCTCCCCATGACCTTCAGTGGATTTTCTCCATGAGCTGCCCCTCAGACAAGGCCATCATTTACCCACCGCAAACACATGCATTAACTGCCTGCGGTTGCCAGTCCTGAAAAAATCCTATACAAAAAAAAAAACTATGGATTTTGCATTAAAGAACACTCAGGGATTTGGTCAGGAATAACTTCCGAGAACTCCTGAACATACATTATTAAAATCTGTTGCCTGTTGAACTTGACTAAATTGATGAGGCATCGTTGTCAACAACTCACCATTTCCTAATACATTATTAATGTCTTAAATGTTTAATGTCTTTAAAACAATTGAAAATGTAATAATCATTTGACTAAAAAGGAAATTATTTTGTTATTTTATTGTTCAACATTGTGAAGCAGAAATTGTCACAGGGCTTTTATTAACCTTTATTAATTTCCTTGACACTAATGAACTTGCTCACTGATAGAGTTCACCAGGCCCAAAAATAATTGGCTAGTGAGTCTACAGTTTCTAGAATTCTGTTCATAACTGTTTCATTGAAAATAAAGTAATTTTCTAGAACAACAACATTGTTTGAAGTCTCAAAATGTACTGGGGGGTCTTCATTCATTTCAGCGTTGTCACTCCCAACTAAAATGTTCTGCATTGCCTCTGCACTGTCGGGCACAACCCAGAGCGGAGCCCGTGTAAAATGATAGAAATTAAGGTCCCGTCGGGTCCCGTCGGGTTCGGACAAAGATCTTCAGGTCTACACCAAAGCTTCCCTGATTGTCATCCTCTTCAAATTGCTGGTTAATCAAGAGCAAGAAAGAGATTGTCCGAGTATAACCATTGAGCTCAGAAATTAATCTTTCCAAAATGACACTGTCATGTCCCAAATTGTCAGTTTCCCTCACAATTCTCTGAACAGTGTATCAGTGAAAAAGATAGCAATGTTTTCCTCATTACCATTTACTTCCACAAACAAAAATTGACCTTGAAAAAGAAACTAAATAAGATAAGAATACATTTTTTCCTCCAACAAGGTTGTTTTTGTCCTTAGTTTCTGCTGCTTGATTTAAATGTTCCTTGTTCCTCTGAGTTGGTGCTAGCTGTACTTTCAAAGCAGCAAGCCCACCAGATAATGATAATTTAAAATGGCGCCTTTAGCCAATGAGGAAGTGAGAATTTAAACTGTCTTCCTGATTGATCAAACCAACTTCCTTTTCAACTATACTCTCTCACACACACACACACTTCTATACTCTCTCACACACACACACAACTATACAATCACTCACACACAACTATACTTTCTCTTTCACGTACCCAACTATATGCTCTCTCACATACACTACTATACTCTCTCACATACAATGCCATACTCGCACACATACACTACTATAATCTCTCTCACATATACTACTATACTCTCACATACACTACTATACTCTCTCATATACATGACTATAACCTCTCATACATACATGTAAAAGGATTATAATAGTGTGTGTGTATGAGTATAGTGGTGTATATGCAAGATTATGATAGTGTGTGTAAGACAGAAGTATGAATTATTTCCTATACGGCCTCTCATACTAAAACCATATGCCGAAATACATAGTCAATATAGTGTGCAGTAACTTCTAAATAATTTTGATTACTCACTGACGTTCAGTGATCACCGGTTAATGAGACAGCGTTTGCAGCACTTTGCAGCAGTTCCAGTTGGGCTGCTTTCTCCGTGTCATACAGGCTGTGTATGTGTGAAACTACTGTCCCCCTCAACAACTTTTTAAAAGTAAACTTGTGGACATGCTTTGATACTTGAGCATCATGACACTTACTATCTTAGACTTGAAGATGTCAAGCAGGCCAGAGAGGTGGTTATACTGGCTTGGCACCTTGCGGAGGTGGACCATCTCAAAGTCAGTGCGCACACCTGGGCCCTGGCACTCTCCAGCATACACCCGCCTCCACTTTTGCTGGATCTGCACAAACATGGGCACCTGGCTGAGTGCACAAGATAAAGAGGAGCAGGCATTACTATTAAGAATTCAGTGTGTTCAATGTATTATTTTTCCTTCACTACAAGAGGTTCTGTAGCATACAAGTTATGCAAGTGAAAGTTGTGGGGAAGTATAGAATGGTAGTACTGGAGTTTTAGTCAATCTCACAACGTACATAACACATTCAAAATTCTTACATCCATGCGTCCCCTGAATTTTGCTGAATATCATGATATAGGCCACGCCCATTTCCACCTCTAATTATTTTTCTACAAAAATCGCAATATATGCGAAATCTACTTTTGCGAACTCCACCTAGGATGCGAGTCTCATCTGCACAAAAAGTTGCATGTGGAATCTGTGTATGGGCTCAAATAAGGGTCATAAATAATCATAATGCTTTACAACAATAATCATAACACATTATAAACCCCTATATAATGACTTAGAAGGTCAAGTATCACAATACACAATACTCTATTATAATTCTCATAATTATAATCCATTATAATAATTTCATAATGCATAATAATAATGCTGCAATATAATTGCTATAAGGCATTATAATGTGATTATAAGTTACTCTAAGTGGGCATTGGAAGCTTTAAGTAAAGTCAAAAACATATTTAAATCTATGTAAAAACATAACATTTTGTAAAATGTATTTATATGTTCAACAGGTCATAAAAAAAATTAAAGAGTACTCCAATTTGAAACAACTTTGTGGTAAAGAACAACTGAATGATGGACATTTCACTAATGTAAAGACTGAATTTACTACCTGAAACCATTTCTAATTCCCCTGTGAAGTGAGCTTGTCACTGACATTATTTTCATTGTGTATTTCTCATGGCTGAAATACATCGTAGCCTACTATTTAAAATCCATTTGGTAACTGAGTGACAGAAAATGGTTAAAATAGCCTATGTATTTATGTGTGTTGCCTTGTTTATCTGAACGGGTGGAGAGGCAACTGGTCAGTATGTAATGGAAAAACGGCATAACATTAGCTACTCCGCCGCACTGTGGAGTAATGTCTGGCTATGTGAGACTAGCATCTAGCAACATTGTTGGATGCTGCCTTCTCAACCTGGCAGTTTTGCCTGTAAAACTACGCTACCGCTCTGCAAAAGGCAGATTAGTGAACATCCGGGCACCCACTGCCAGCGGACTGTTCGGAAATGAATTAAACCACACTACTTCTGTTGAAGCTGCCTGTGAACATCCTAGTTCAGGTCGTGGGCAATTTACATTGAAATCAACCCTAGTCCACCCTGATCAAACCCACCTGGCAACCTGGGTCGCGAAGCCGAGTAGATTGAGGAGGGTTACCCCCTTCAAACAAACAGTCAACCTGGGTATAACCCTGATTGAGCCATTGGTGTGAAAGGGGTATCAGTAAGTATTTTTACTCAAGTACTGCACTTGTCAAAATACCAAAAGAAATACTCAGACATGGAAATCAGCATTCCCTAGAAAATAATGTGGGGAACTGCAGGGATAAATCAATGTTTTGTGAAGCTCAGTCCAGTAAGGTCTTATGACTGGGCACTCCCAAATATATGCCAGTGGTTGGCCTCCTGCCAACGATGTTTGTACTCTCACTGTCTTCTGGTATCCCCTAAATCCTTAAATTCTCCCTCCTTGCTCAACCCTCCTGGTCTATCTCCTGGTTTCATTTATTATTTCTGTGCCTGGTCTAGTCGTATGTTTGATCTCTTCAGCTCTTTTTTATTGTCGGATAGCTGTACCGTGTTATCTTTTCTGAACTTCTGTAGTTCATTAAAAATACATTGTAAGCTAACGTTGGGGTTAGTTCGAAGAGCTGCTTCGGCTGCCTTGCCTCGGAATCATTTTCTAACATGTTCATCGTTATCCCACCTAGTCTAGTAGTAACCCCCTTTGTCATTATTTTGAGGGTTATTTCACAAAACTGTCAGGGAGCTCGAGAATTAGGCTGTCATCCTTTCAGTAACGGAACCGGAAACCTCCGCAAAATTGGTATTGTAACTGAAATTTACCTAACCTAATCGGAAATGTAATCGAATCGTGAGCTTGTGAATTGGAATTGAATCGATTTGGGAAATCATTGGCAAAACCCAGCCATCTAAAGTATATTATCGCACTGTACACCAAGTTATGGACTTACTATTGTAGCAAACTTTCAGATTTTAAGATTGAATCATGTTAACAAAACAAAATATTTATCGCTTTGTGCAGCATCGTACAGTCCAAAAAGAGCATGTGTAGTTGGTTAAGCAGAACCAAAATTTTTCTTTTATTTTAATTTGGAACCGGATTTTGGTTCCCGACCCTACTACCTTTAGTGATGAAGGTGACTTACCAGCCACTGTTGGCCAGAGAAATGGAGATGGAGCTGAGAAGCAGATTGCATTTGGACTCGCTGATGATTGCCTCGCAGTTGGTTCCAGGGTTGATGACCACAAACTCTCGTATACCATACCTGTTACCAGAGACACAGTTACAGCAGAACATTGCAACTAGTTTGAATCTCTTAAGCGTGGTATATGTCAATATTAGGGACGCACCGAATCCAGGACTCGGACGATTATTGGGCTTTTTAACATGGTTTCGGTTAAAATTTCCCCCGGAACTGAACCCTACGCTTGCATGCGCAACGCTGGTTGACGTAATGACGCCACCATTGATTATGGGAAGGTGTTTACGTAGGTGCACCGTTAAATGCCGTAGGCTGTGAGAAAGAGAAAATGGAACTTGTGAGTAGAAAAAGTATTGTTTGGCAGTCAAAAGAAGGTGATTCAAGTCGAGCTACATGTTCAATTTGCAATGCCGATTTGTCTCGTGGTGGCAAGGACTTTAAACAATACACAATATCGCAGCTGTTAAAACATTTGCGTATGAAACATCCGAAAGAATACGAGTTGTGCATGAAGGAATCTACAGACTACGGCCGGCTGCTGCCCGCTAACATTAGCTTTCTAATTTCACCCACCCAACATGCCTTCATCATACACATTGTCACTCATCTGGCGATAGCGATGTGCTTTCCTACAATGTAAAAAGAGCGTGTGAATTCAACATTAAGTTGTTACATTTAACTATTTTACAGGCTGTGGACGTTGTTTACTTCATTAATGCGTTTACTGTTTAATGGACTGAGGATGGAAGTAGGATTCGGTATTCGGATTCGGCAGAATCTTAACCAGTGGATTCGGTATTCGGCCAAACCCCAAATATCTGGATTCGGTGCATCTCTAGTCAATTGTCAGTCATAGTTGACATTAGCTTAATACAGTATTTCATGATACATTTGATGTACTAATCACAAGCCATTGTTTTAATGTGCATGTAGGGGAAAAATAACTTGATAATTACATTGAAATACCATCCCATTTAACGTAATTCATTCAGTTTGAAAACAGTGTTCATGTTAGCCATTTTTTGATTGGAAGGGGGGTTATTTTGTTTTGTCCTAGGCAATCAGTAGTGAATGACATATCCATTCCACTAATTTCCTACTTAAACGACACTGAAGCTGTAATAACACTGCTAGGAGCAGTTTGTACAACATTGTATGGGGCATCCTGGTGGTTGAATGGGTAAGCTATGTTCTAAGTTCCATTCTTGTCGTAAGTCACCTGCCTTTTTTCCCTCTCGTGTTTTTCCTTTCTCTTTACAGTTCAGTACAAAACAAACATCAAAAATATATGCATCAATTAAATGTTGTTCCTTTAAGCTGACTCCCCTTGTCCATATATTCCGTTCATTTTCATGGCTATGTCTCTGTTGCGATTTATTTGGCCTCGCCATAATTAATCTTGCCAACAAAGCACTGATTGAGTGTGCGTACTATTTATTAAGGCTCAGTCCTTACCACAGCGATTCCAACCTTTGGCCCTTTGCTGCATGTACCCCTCTCTCTCTCTCCCTTTTCCTGTGTTCAGCTTTCCAATCCAAAAAAGCCCCCCAAAACATGATCTTCAAAATCAGTAAGCCATGCCCTAAAATAAAGTTGAGGTAAGAGTCACATCTGATTACTGATATGCTGCATTTGAATGATTTTACAGCCACCAGGATTGAATGTAATTAAGAAGGGCTGTAACAGTATGTGCATTCGACTCAAACTGTTTTGGTACAGGACTTTCAGTATGCCACGTCTAAATAAAAGCATATGGTCAAAGTGCTTGAGCTCCGTTACATGTGCCTTTATGTACGCATTTTAGTCAGTCCACTGTGTAGGGTTGGGCACCGAGCTCTGTACTTTTTTTGGGTACCGACCAAATTACGTGGGTATTACAGAGGACAGATTCCCGTTAAGCGAAACGGCGCCAAATTTCGGCACCTGAGAGCGCACAAGTACGGGCTTATCTGTCCTCTCTGCACGTTAAAGGAGAGCAGGGCTCCGACACACACACGCACTCGAAAATGTTGTTCTAAGTAAATAGGATAAATAGGTTTGGCATTATTATATATTACAACTGAAATTATTTATTTGTTATTACAGTGGGAAAGTAGAAAAAAAAAGGTACCATTGAGTACCGGAACTGAATTTAAGGTACAGGTATCGGTACCGATAAACATGTGCATGTGCCTGGCCTGTATAAAAGAGCAAGCTACTCAGAATTATCGACAGGTCAGAGTTAGAAGTGAAAAAGATTAACTGTCAATTCTGTTCTTGGACGCAAGCACACCTGGCTGTAGATAATTAAAAAAAATGTATATATCTTATAATTCTTTAATTTTTCTTTAACTTGGTTTTAATTTTAAATTATTATGCTTCGTTTTATGTCTGCAACCATGTTATTTGTGCCGCTGTCTGTCTTGGCCACTCTTTCAATGAGTCTTTATTCTTTGTTAGATAAAAGGTTAAATTTAATTTAAAAAATTTAAAAAACAGTAGGGCATTACTAACATTGGTTATATTTCAGTGTCTTAACTGTTACAGTAAGAATTATGGCCAATAAATAAATTAATGTTACATTACAAATATACATTTTCTGCATTTTTTTGTTGTACCGAAAACATACCAAACTGTGAATTCTGTTATGGTCAAACCCCCATTTTCTGCGTAACCTGATTTTTCTTTGCATGAAACATATAAATGGCCGAACTCACCATCTGACAAGGCAGTGGGCTCGAGGAGGAAAATCATTGTTCATACACAGAAGGTCCTGCATTGCCAAGGGAAAGGTATCTGGACACAAGAACAAGAGTTATGTCAAACACTTATTGTTAGAGGGATGACTTGTGTGTATTTTCTCACCTGTTAACTTTTGCCTATTATTGTTATTAAAAACAGTCAACATTCACTCTAATATAAGCATGAGGTAAATAAGAAAAGCAAGGAGGCTAACAGGGAATGTTGTGTGAGGAAAATAGTGAACTGTGTGCTGAAACCAAATAATGAAACTAAGGAGTTTTTAAAAAAGGAAGGAAAGTAAAAAACTGTAAAAAGTTCTTTATTTCTCATTACACTCCATTAGAATGACTAACAAGCAGTAGTATTATTGATGTAGCTAGGTATATTTTTGACTCGTCTGAAATCCTTTTTCACCATAAGAAAAAGAACATGAGAATACACAACCATAAACATTAAGATAAAGTGCAACTGCTAAAACACTGCCAATAGCTTGTCATCAGGTAAGCTACATATAATGGCACATTCAGACATAACTGTACCTTCCTCAAGCTTGTCCTTCCCATTGTCCTTCTCACATTCTTGTTTCAGGAAGTAATGAGTTATGTAGAACTTAAAGTCAGCAAAATTAATATCCTGAGACTTCTCCTCCCAGGTGCCACTAGTGTATTCACCCTGTGTTCAAATAATGAAGCATCATAACAGTTAAGAACGTACTGGCAGCATACTGCTCACTGGTGTTATTCAGCTGAATATTTGAGGCTTAATGACAGTAGAATACCTTCTCAGGGGCCAAATGTCCTGAAGAGTTCCCAATCAGCTTCCAGTCATTTATCACTTCCTCGACTCTGGACACAAAGCTTCAAGTAGACAAAATTAGTTTAGCTGTCAGCAGCAGGCAGTGTTCATATATATATAAAAAATATAATCTATATGTTTTATGTAATATATATGTATATGAAATGTCATGAAGTAGCAATTACAAGACTCTGCAGAGCGGTCTACTTTACTGAATTCAAGCGAACAGTCATCCACTCTCTCTCCCCTTTGAGAGTGCAAATGTAACAGTAATTGACAACCAAATAACGTAGTACAGCATTTTCTCCTCATGCAGAGCAGAATGACAAATAAGAGCGAAAGCCTTGACGGTGGACTTTCCATGGAAACCACAGTCCTGTAAAATGACAGTAGCCTTGAAAATAGAAGAAGCTTATGCACCCTTTGGTCCGTCTGCTTCACTCCCCACTGCAGGAGATGTTGTATTCACGTAACACACCGTCATTGTCCCACTAACATTTTTCCTCCATTAGCCCACTAGCCAGTAGATCAGAGTTTTAGTGGCCCCATGTATAATTTTACTGGCCTGGAAAAAGTGGGGACAAATCTAAGTTTAGTCAGTTTAGTTGGAATTGCACTCTAATAATTCCTAGTTATTATACAGTAATGCTATTATACAGTTAATTTAGGTGTAAGGCCAGAATTAGGCTATATTTACACTGTGTCAAGGCCATGACACTGCTGCCTTTACTCACTCTTTGTAAACTCACAATGTGATTAATCGCAAATGAATCAAACCTTTTTTAATCCGTTCTAAATGTATTTAAAAAAGGGATACATTTTTGAGTTTTTATAAGGTGAACTGTATTTTGTGTGTATACTAGGACATGTTTTCATGCTTTAATGTTCAAAAAACACTATCTTTCTCATACTGCCCATGGCTGCTGCACCTGTATTCACCCTCTGAGATGCTCTGTTGGAGTGCCTGTCTCTTTAAGCCCCCTCCCTAAAAAGCCCAGTCTGCTCTGATTGGCCAGTGTGTTTCCTGGAATCTCCACTCCAGTTTGGTTTGACTAGTAGCAGCTGGAGCTACTGCAAGGGAGTATATAGCAGGCTATAGACTTTGTACTGTGAAAAATAATAAAGGCTTCTAAACCAAATACTACACAAACTGACATGTCCCAGCAGTAATGTGACCCAAAATTGGGGAGAAATGACCAACATTGGCTGCCAAGATGACATCTTATACAGCATGTAGCTACTGTAGTTAGCAGTGGACACTAATATAGCAGCACTTTCTACAGTCACACAGATATAGGCTTTTAAACCAAGTACTTTATAATTGAAAATGTTTCAGAAATACTGGTGCTAAACTATTGCATATACATGCATACTTCAGCTGTGCGTACATGGATATTTCACTTGTGCATACATATATACTTCACTTGCACACGCATGCATAACATATGAGTATGTGTTTAAGTATGTGTACTGTATGTGCATTGGGTTGTACTTATTTATCCCAACTTTGTGACGTTAACTTGAAGTTTGTACAACAAGGTGCCAATAACATTAATAAAGAAGTTGAGACAGGTGGAGGCAAAATGCATTATGGCAGCCAATAATGCAGCTCAGGTAAAGACGTCTCAGGAGTTATGAGCAAGCAAAGAAACAGCTTTACCTGAGCTGCATTGACTGCCATAATGGACTGCCTCCTGAGTCCTATGTTTATGCATTGCACAGTTATGCAAGTAATAAACACAGGTAAGTAATTAATAAATAAGTCACTATGTCAGCAAATTTACCAATGGTCTTGGACGAAAAAAGGTTTTTTTCTCGAACACGGCATGTAATTTTGTCGACGATCCCGTTGATGAAGAAGCTGTATTACTTCGCAGATAGTTAAACACACGTCAGGTTGTTTTTTTTTTACAACATTGGTGAGCATATTAGTACAGCCACTGTATACAGAGCCGTCATAAAAGTGTGCCTCGCTCTGAATTATTATTATTATTTTTTTTTTTTTTTTTTTAAAGGTTTTTGTAGCGTTCCCTGGACACAAACCAGCCATTAAAAAAAAAATACATGATTTCAAATTATAATTCTGTTAATGACATGGTGCTGCAACCTCAGAATGGGATTAGTAGCTTACTTCTTCGCCCGAAGGATTGCACCTTGATGAAATTACAGGTGTAATATAGGGCCCTATGATTTCCGCGATGCAGAAAACAGACGGAATCGCGGAATCTACACATGAAAATGGAATTCTGTTATACACGCGAAATCGCACGGAATTTGCATATATTTTAAACAATTTTTTATTTATTTTTTTACTTCCTTCTCATTTTTCAGTTTTAAACAACAAGCGTAGAAAGAATGACTTCAGTGCCGTTATCACACTCAACCATTTTAGTGTGAGATAATTCTGCAACACCACAACCTACACACACATTGACACACAGTCCTAAGACAAAGTTAGAGCTAGTTATCTAGACTTGCAGCCCAGTTATGGCCATTTAATTGAACTCATGTAACTTATTTTTGGCCAGAGATTTGTTGAAGGTTTGGCTGAATTTTGAATGTTCTTTGCTGAATATATTAACAGTTTAAATAAAAAAGCTGAATTGTGAGTTTGTGTCACTGAGTTTTTAATGGTCAATACTGCTTAGAAGTGGGGGAAAAAAAGCAAATCCAAATATTCCGAAAAAGCTAAAAATAAATCAGAAAAAACGGAATTTGAAAACAAAATAAAACGGATTGTCTTTGTTTCTCAAAGGCAGAGCAGGATACCCTGGTCTCGGTTTACACCTATCGCCATTTCTAGCCACTGGGGGACCATAGGCAGGCTGGGGGAACTCATATTAATGTTAAAAAACTGTTGACCTGCAGTGTTCATGCCATGGGACCTTTAACGAAATATGTTCAAACCAAGCCCCCAGGAAGAGCGCCATGTCTTAAAGCCACCATGGGCTTAGCGGATAAGGGTGGAACTGCACCCCATGGCCCAGAAATACTTTTCACATAGACTTTAGATAGCGAAAGAAACTTCTATATTTCAGCGAATGATTTTTTTTTGGGGTACATCAACTTACCAGCCCGAACACTTAAAAGGGTCCTTGTTTCCCATTTACATGCTGTGATTTGTATAGTCACAGCGTGTACAAATAACAAGGTCACATGAGACACAGCCATCTTCTAACCGTATATAAACTGGGAACTATAGTCTCAGAAAGGCGAAGCATTTCTACTCTCTGCTCGAGGCTTCTCAGGTGCTGCAAGCATATCACTCTGCCCAAGTAGCAGAAGTAGCTCCATTCATGCTGCCTCATTATAGTGGTGGTGCACAGCTTAACTCTGAGTCAACCTACTCTGAGTTGATTGAACCAACTCAAATCAGCTGTTCTGGAACGATAACTCCATCTCAGGGTAATATAAATCAACTTAGAGTTCAGGGTTAGACTCAGCGTTTGTTAAACCTCCTTCCTGAAACGGGGCCCTGAAGTTACCTCGGTAACCCCAAATCTTGCTTCGTAGTACGGGCCTCAGCTCGACGCGATCTTGCAATGATTATATTTTTTTACATTTCTTTTTTCGTAGATGGCTGTGATGTAGTGCTTACCATTATATTCATTCATTCATTCATTCATTATATTCGCCATAGTAGATATGAGATGCGACCTAAAAAATCACCAGTAATATGTTTATGAATGTGATTGTGTGACGAATCTGGTGACGGAGGCCACACCTGCTGCTGTTAGGTAAACACAACATACGGAAACCAGTTAGTTTGAAATCCAGCAGGAACACATCTCCGTACTAGCTGCTGTACTGATTACTCGTAATAATAAGTATAACTTATTGTGTATTTTAGCTTAAACTAGTAATTTTAGTTAACAGAATGACAAAAAATCTTACCGTTCCCAGTCCGACGCGGTGGTGAAATCGGTGATCTCAAACACCTCTGACTCGGGCTGCAAGAGAAAGAAACAGGTTAAGATTAAACATATATTCGGTTATGCGGTTATGAGATGCGCGTTTAGACAACAACGCTGACATCCTGCACCGAATTACTTAGCTAAATTAACTCACATCACTGTCGGCAGCCATGTCGATGTTTTGTTGTTGTTGTTCTTCTTCGTCCACTTCCTGCATCATTTTTCCGGCAGCTTAGCAAGCCCACAGGCACAGCGCCATGTATTAAAGCAACCATGGGCTTAGCGGCCAACTGTGGAATTGCAACCCTCTGGCCCAGATAGACTTTTTCCATAGACTTTGCATGGCGAAAGAAACGTCTATATTTCAGCGGATAAGCTGTGTGTGTGTGTGTGTGTGTGTGTGTGTGTGTGTGTGTGTGTGTGTGTGTGTGTGTGTGTGTGTGTGTGTGTGTGTGTGTGTGTGTGTGTGTGTGCTGGATGAAAACACAGTTTGAGGACTTGCCGCTTTTGCAGAGATGAGTAAGCTTTATATTTGCTTCATGAAATTGTTAATGAAATGTTGTATTGTTCTGTAAACTGAAGTAGAAGAAGAAACTGGCTTGTATTACTGTTTTTATGTGGAAAATAAACCTCAGTTTTTTATGTGCTAGTGGAAAATAAAACCCAGTTTGAGACCTTATTATATAGTTTTTTTTTTAAATAAAAACGTTGAATGTTAATTTATTGTGGTTTATAGTGATAATATAAATAGACTGTCAATGATAGTGACATATTCGCTAGCTTTTATTTTGAAGGCTGACTGCACTGAATAACAGTCCGATGAATTGTATTATGCTGCGTTCATGCTACCTGGGAATAACAGGGACCGCCCCCGTGATTACGTTGTTTTTCCGACTGCCAGCGTTCACATGGTCGGGATGCGTGTTCTTCTTCTTCTGTTATATTGGCGTTTGGCATTACAACTTGTTGCATGACTGCCACCAACTGTTGGCCGTAGCCTAGAGCGGGTGTGTGAAAACATGGAGGCCATAATAACAAAAGATTTGCTGCTGTTTTCTTATATAAGCATAGAAACAGCACATGGACAGGTGTTTGTTTGTGTTATCTGCAGGACAACCAACGGGAAAGGACACAGATAAGGTGTTGTTTTTTTATAAATGGGCCTATTTATGAATAATTTGAAACATGTTATGTTTCTTGGCAGAGGCATTTGTCCACAATAAACAGTTTATTGTCATTGAAATATGTTAAGTGAACCAAAGTCTCCTACATCAAACGTCAGTTGTCAACAACGCGTCACCAACTGGGAAACTCGGTTAGCAAAATCTGGCCCGAGTTTCCCACCTCTGATTCCCACAGGAAGGGACGTGAATGGTGACGTTTTCACTCGGAAAATGTTTTTCCGATGTCTATGAATGCAGCAACAATGCCCAAGTGTTGACGCCTGTGCAGTTTGCCCATATTGACTCATTATGCCCGTGATGACGTTGGTACGTCTAGCGGATCCAATCTAGCATCTACCCGTGGCAGTGGCGGAGCCCACGTGACACAGATACAGGAAACTACTCTGAGTGGGGTTCCAGCAGCAGTGGCAGCAAAAACTGTCCTGTCCTGATAGTAGTGTCCTGAGGAGTGTCCCAGGACAGTCAGACAGTCAGTGTCTGGGAGTCACAGGACAGTGTACAGGACAGTGTCTGACTGTCCCGGGACAGTCATGGGAGTCACAGGACAGTATCTGACTGTTCCGGGACAGTGTCTGACTGTCCCGGGACACTCCTCAGGACACTACTAACAGGACAGGACAGTTTTTGCTGCCACTGCTTCTCTGGTATCACTGCCCACTACGTTCTTCTTCTTCTTCTTCTTCTTCTTCTTCTTCTTCTTCTTCTTCTTTTTTCTAGGATTCCAGCAGTGTTGACGCTGCTAAGCGTATTACTGTAGCCTGACAAGCCAGACTCACATCAAGATGTTGGGTCTGGGAACTCACCATTGGCAGAGTGGGGCGAGATAAACGGTTGTCTTTCAAATTCCCTCTGCATGCAATAGAATAGCGCTACAACCAACCAGAGCAACGCTAGTTGATAGATTAAACTTTTGCCGTATCCAGTCGGCAAAACTCCGAACACATCTTCCTTTTTTAAGAATGACTTCAGTGCCGTTCTTTGTTCTTTTCTCAACAAAAAAGCTTAACTCCAAGTCTTCCAGAGTCGCAACCAAAGCCGATTCGAAAGACCACTGTTCGCCAGCAGCAGCAGCCATCTTCTTTGTTTTCAAGTAGCAGGGAATTCACGTGGAACCGTCGCAACTCTGCCGTCATTATGTTAAGCCCGCCCACCGACGTATACATGATGTGATTGGCCTGACTAAAGTTTGGTTTTTCCAGCTCGCAAGCCAACGAAGAGTTGCTAGACTGACCCTGGCTGCAAATTACATTTGCTGCCGCTAGGGTGCATCTAAATTTCTAGGCTAGTATTACTGCCCTCCACAGGTCAACGTTTGAACTAGATTCTTACATACATTCCTGCATCATGCAGGAATTGAAGAACAGCCTTGGATATCAGTTGGTGTTTCTCACTGTGACCAAATAAAGATAAAACAGAAAAAGCCTCAACACCAAGCCCTGTCAGTCTAACAAACAATACCTTTCTTTCTGCACTATACTTTTAACATTCTAGAAAAACATGCTTCACTGTCTCAAAACATCCACATTCACACAATCCAGAAACATGTTTTCCCACAATGCACAAATTATAATTTAACCCACAGTGACCCATCCTCAAACTACACAGTTTAACTGAGTCTTTACGGGACAGAGATGTACAGAAGCATATTTTCCTAAATTCAGGTTGTATAGAAAAGCAGTGGGTACCCCTGATTTCTTTTTCCCACCCTCTCTGCCATTCTTTTGTTACACCATCTTTAATTTTTTCTCTCAGTTCCAGTCTCCCCAAAGACAGATGAATATCCACTAATGTTCTTAAACTCTCCTTTGCAATGAGGTCCACCTGCTCATTCCCCCTCACCCCAGCGTGCTAGGGAACCCAATTCTAAAAAACACACACAAGAGATAATCATTTAGAATGTCTGGCTGTCTGGAGCAAAATCTACTGGAGAGTAGATTTTACTACTCTTAAAGTTTCTAGAGCAGCTGCAGAATCAAAACAGATGATGACTTCTCTGAGAACCTCAATCCAGTAGTGAGAACAGAGCTTCTATTAGAAATGCGTCAGCCAACCCAAACTGCTCCACACACACCCCAAACCCGGCTCTCCCACTAACTGGATCTATAGATCCATCTGTAAAAACAATCAAAGTGCTCTTACCAATTGACTTAAGATATTCCATTATTCTTGGAGTCATCTCCCGCTTATGTTTTTCCTGAAGAAAAGCAAGCTCTATATTCAATTCAGGCAGGACCCAATAGGGCATAGGTAGCCATCTTGTATGCTCTACAATACCTCCCTGTTCCATTTCCAGCTTCCTAGCCCACTGATTTATATTGACAAAACGTGTATTATATTTATTACCTTCAGCAAACTCTTTTAGCAGACAACTAGCTGGGAAGGTATGATTACACCCACTAAGTTTTACCCAGTACTGTAACCCTAACTTAATGCGCCTTAAGGGCATTTCTCCCATTTCAATAAGCAATGCAGGAATTGGGAATGTCCTGTAAGCACCACAATAGAGCCTCAGTGCCTTAGCCTGCAGGATAGCTATCTTCTTAAGCACTGACTGAGCAGCAGAACCATAAATAAAACACCAATAATCGTGGCCGGCTTTTTCTAGAGGGGACCCATACATTTGCAATCCTAAATTAGGTAACTTTCTTTTGTAACCAAAAATCATGAATTTAGACTTTTTTTTTTAGACTTTAAAGCCCCTTTTTTCTGCCCCAATTTTCTACAGAAACTAAAGCCTTTTGCATAAACTCGGCATTTCTACCTCGTTTCCAAATAGCTCCATCATTTGGTAATAGAGATTGCCCAAACCCTTTTCCAATGTTACTAAATATATAATTTAATTCTCTTCATTATCATTTTATAATTTCATAAGACTGGACTTATGACACTTTCTTGTGGAGTACAATTGTCCATTTTGACAGTTTTTGAGTTATGTCCACCCACTTGTACTTGTATTGTTCTATTCATAAAGATATATTTAATCCAATTAAACATTCTGCCTCTTATTTCCAGCTCCTACATTTTAATCATTAGTCCCTCCTTCCATAAACAATCATAACTTATCTCAATGTCCCAAAATACACTTACCACTATTTCTTTATTAATAAATGCCTTCTTAATGTCTTAATCTAAAACTGCTATTGACTGCATTGTTGATCTTCCATTTCTAAAACCATTTTGAAAGTCAGCAAATAGTCCTTTACTTTCTAAAAAGTAAACTTATCTATTTTTTAACATTCTTCATGATTTTACAAAACACTGATGTTGCAATGGGTCGATATGTGCTGGGATCAGATGCATCTTTGCCTGGTTTCAAAATAGGGATTATAACTGCATGTTTCCATTCTACTGGCAAACAACCTCTTTACATTGCTCTTGATTCCTAAATTATCGGAACTATGCACTGTTTGAAAAACCTCAACAAAATTGTCAAATTATACCTGTGAACCATCAAGGGAAACTGTATAATAATAAAAAACAAATGGGAAAACGAATTGGCATGCAACATATCTCCAGTGGGCTGGGAACAAATGTGCATAAATATCTATAAAACAACTAACTCAAACTGTTGGAAAGAATATGTGTGGAAGATTATAACTAGGTATTTTAAAACACCCCAAATTCAAAGTATGTACAAAGCAAACTCTCTCTTTTGGTTATGCAGGGTTATAAGTAGTTTCTGGGCAAATTCTATTAAAAACTGTCAAAAATATTTGACATTTCTATAAATAAAGACCCACTAATTGCCAATGATAAAGCAAATTACAAGGAACTGGATGAAAGATGACAACTTGATTAACTCAAAATAAAGGGATCTTGTAAATGAAATACATGGAATGGAAAAAATAACTATGAGAATTAGAAACCAAGTTCATGTCTTTGAAGAAGGATGGAAAAAATGGGTGAGGTACACAACGTACAGTTCTAATCATCTCTCTGTTAGTAGTGACAATTAAGAGAACAAGGGGTTATCAGTGGTATTGGTATCTTTCCCTTGCAGATAGAATGGGTGTGTAAATACATATGTAGGCATGTTTTACCACAGACTCACATGTATATGTATATACCTATGTGTAAGCGTAACTACACGTGAGTGTGGGTGTACAGTATATCCCTAAAACTGGGTAGCTGTTGTAAAAGTGTCCTTTGACTTGAACATAGCATGCTACCATATGCAGATTTTACAAAGTGATACCTAGGTAATCAGCTATTGATATTTATTTTATTTTAAGTACTGTTTATTTACTTATTTATTTATTTAATTAATGATTTTATGTCATTAAAATATATAAAATGTATGTCATTTATTGTTTCTGTATAATTTGTAACTTTTCAGGTAAGAATTGCTTCACACAAGACATTTTTCAGCTGCTTCAACCACAATTTTGATGTTATCGGATTTCCTAGATTTCCTCTACTAACTCTTTTAGCTGCCTCTGCATAGGAAACCTTGTGCTGTTCACTTACAGTCTGAACCTGTTGGGCCTGAACTAAATGTTTGCATCCTCTGAACGCTGCTGAATGATCCCACATCTACTTCACGTTTAGCCCGACAGAGCCCGCCACAAGTCCAAACTTCCGAGGACCCACCCTTTAATAGCATTCACACGCTACTATTGGCCAGGCGTCCATGCTTACGCAAGGTAACGGAACTCGATTTCTTCAGGTCCTATCCCCTGACCAGTTGGCTATCCTAACCAACTACTCGAGGTCAATGCCTAACACCAACCAATCGGGCTGCTTCGTAGGGTGGGACTTGCGTGGGATCTATTATAACGCCTGCCCCCCACAACTCAAAACCTTAAGTCAAGCTTTGTTCTTCTACTGATTTGCACAAACACATTTGCAGCGTGGGCAATAACCTGGCTGACAATAGCCTATTAACATTATTTTGTCTTAGAGGTAAATTTGGAGTACTTTATTTAAAAAGACTATTCTTTGAGAATTTGTTCAACTGTGGGATGGTATCTCAGTTGGTGTTTTTTTAGTTTGCCACTTAGTAACGGTAAATTTTTTTCATTTTATGTTATTTTTTTATTCAAGTATTGCAAAACATTGTGCACAGAAGTACAAATATCAGATGATCACATTGAAAAAATATCATTATAGCACTTAAAAATTCTAACAGATATGACAAAAAATAAGACAACTAACAAATATTTGCGCTTTGGGAAATAAGCAGACACGTTTGATGCCTAACCAGCGTCTCTGCCTCAGGGTAAAGCCCGAGGTGGTTGGATGCTGAAGTCCCTCGGGAGTATTGCTGGCTTGGTTTTCATCGTTGGTTTCGAAAATACATGTCTCCATACAAAGAAAGTGACAACAGTTTGACTGTCTCTGGGAGTCCGGTTGCAGCAGCTGTTTGGGCATCTTTCCCGGGGCGGTCAGATGCCCATGTCAGAGTCCCTCGGGCGTATTGCTGGCTGTCGGTTCACGCACCCAGGGAAAATAAGTTTCCAAATAAAAGTCGGCTATCAGACGGAAAAAGACACTTTCCTGCCGAACCGGTGTCTCTCTGCCTCGGGGATAAAGCAGATGCTGGAGTCCTTCGGCTGGCTTGTCGGTTTGCACGCCCAGGAAAAAATAAGTCCTGTGAAGCTGGCCGTTGGCAAAACATTACATTACATTACATTTCCCCAACATGAAAGTGAAACAAAGTGAAGTTGAGAAACCTGTTGCATAGCTCCCATAGTTCAAGATAACAGGCATGAGGTTCCAGTAGTTGCTGCTTACATTCTGCTGCTTACATTTGAGCTGTGAGTGACTGGTAACAACAACAACAAAAAAGTCCTGAGGCACTGAGTTAGTTGGTTGACGGCATACAGTGTTTCCCTCTTCCATTAAGAGCTTCGGGGAGAATTACATTGACAGAAAGGCAGAAGTGGCTGTTAGTTGGTTTAGCACACAGCAGTTAGCCTTCTGGTATCCACATGATATGGAAAGCCAGCAGGGACATATACTGTGGCTGTGGTATTTCTCTGTCTTTAGAAGATGGGCATGCATTGTGTTTGGGGAAAATATTCAACACTCTATATTGCCCGGGGAAAACCTTCAAACGTTACTGTTGCTGTTTTTTTTTTTAAAGAGAGCAAACAGATCCTTCTCTTTCAGAGGGAATGTGTCGAAAATGTGTTACAAGGCTTGAAACTGGTGGGGGCAGTGTTCGGGGTCCTGGCAGGTTCCTTTCCTCCCTCTATCTTTAGGCTTCAAAAAGCAGCTTCCCAGTTGCAGTGGCTGTCTCCCTCTCCAGCTTATTGCTTGCAGTCGTTGACGCGCCTCATGGGGCTCCTGCTGAGTGTAGACGTCATGTCAGCTAACAGGCAGAAGAGACACCTCCGACAGTCCTCCCTCCTCTATTTCTCCCTCAGCTCAGTGAGACCTATTGTGAAAGGGGGTAACCAGGGACCTCCGACAGAGCCCTTGTCCTGCCAGCAGCCTCTGCTTATGCCGCGCCTGCCTCTTCAGCTGGCACAGGTGACCGCCGCTGTGCACAGGAGATTTTTGCACAGTGGCCTTTCCAGGCATTTCAGGGGCTGTAAAGGGGTGTGGATCTCTGAACCTCGGCCAAAACTCAAGGTTGTGGCATGAGACCAGGAGGCCTCAGGCCCTGACTTAAAGCTGTGCGAGGACGCAGTAAGCTGCGCAGTAAGCTGCGCAGTAAGCCTATGGATGTAGTCCTATTCTGGATCTCAAGGGGCTCAAGCAAGTACCTTCACCTCCTGTGACACAAGATGTTGACGGCAATCCATCACGACAGGTGTTTGGTGTGCCACCATCCGGATGTTAAGTCTCAGGTTCTGCCTTTCACTGGCTCCCCGGACCTCACCGCTGTATGGAGGCAGTTATTGCACTCATAGGCAGCGAGGGCTCAGGATCCTCGGTCATCTCAATGGTTGGCTGATTGAGGGCCTCGAAGGGATGATGGCGCTTTGCCAGTTCCAGCCGCATTCTCAGGTTGTCTGGTGGCTAACTGGACTATGGTTGGTCTCGTAGAGGCACGGAGCCTTCTGCTGGTGGCTGACTTTGAAGCATAGCAAAGAAATGCGCTGTGACCAGTGATTTACCACCAGCTGGTCTCCACAGATGTGCCCCGGGCAGGTTGGGGTGCTGTCCACAAAGGCCGCGGGGTCAGGCCAGGCTGCTAACTCAGCAGCAGACATCGTGTTGTGAGGGGGACCGCACCTGATGGGAGTGGAGGCTCCACCCTTGGGTGTCTCTTCAGATAGGGACAAGAGGACAGACGGTGTCTACTCTTCTTCTCCCTAGGAATGTCCATCCGTCGCTGGGTTGGGACGCTCTGGCATGCAAGTAAAGTAAGGTGCATGTACCCTGTGTACTCATTCCCTGCCCCAGCGGCCCAGGTTCGATTCTTGCGGCCCTATGCTTCCACCTATGGCCTCAGGGTCTGCTTTACGCCTCTCCTCCTTCCGCCTGTCCTTCTTCCGCTTTCCTCCAGCCTCTTGTGTAAGTTCACCAGGTGGTTCCCTACTCTGCGACCGCAGCATGGCTTCCTGTTGTTTCTTGTTAAGGTTGCAACCCTGCAAGGAATTTTGGCAGTGGTCTAGGCAGTGTGTTTGTGCTTCCACACTGCATGAGCGTGACTGCTCCCTGTTTTCCTGGCTTCCTAAGGCTGGCGGTCATAAGTCCTGTCCTTTAGTCTCTCTTTGGGTTAGACCGTGGTCCTTGGAGCACTTCTGCATCCTTCCTGATCTGAAGTGGCTCTCCCTTCACACTGGGTTACTCTGGCATACCTTTGCCTGAAGAGTAGGCCAGCTCCATGACCTGCCTGTTCAAAAATAGCAGTTAAGGCAATAGGTTCTTGCAGGATGGGGCCAGTTTATCCTTTACCCCGATCCAACATTCATGAGAGCGGTTTCATTAGGGTTCCACTCACTCTCCTCTCCTGAAGAGGCTTGGATGGTAGAATGGCCCCAGTTCACATTTTAGGGCCCTAGCGGAATACATCAAGCGCATATGGGCTGGGGGTGCCACATTGATGGATTACTAAGCCTTGGTGGCTATGAGTTCATTTCACCGGTTTGTTGTCTCCCTGGTCAGCTGAGCTTTGCAGGCTGAACGGAGTAGCCTTTATGTTTAGGTGTCAGCCTTGAACAAAGAAAAGGTGCAGGCCTCTATGTGTTCCTTGGGTCGGTCTTGCATCTTGCAGCCTACTCCCAGCAGCCCCTTTGCCTCTCAGGCTTGGCCTTTGTGACTTACAGGGCCTTGACCTGGTTAATGGTTCATAGTGTTCTTTTAGAACAGTTCATTATAACTTGTTTTTCCACTATCTGGGCTTGGGCAGCACTGTCACAGGGTGTCTTAATGAGTTCCCCGTACATATGGAATATGAGATACGATAGAGAACGCTCGGTTACGTTGTAACCTTGGTTCTCTGAGTGAAGAAATTATCTCTCCAGCTGTAGGCCGCTCGGAGATGGTGCCGATCAAACTATCAGTGATTCCATAGATCTATCCCACCAATAAGAGTGTGGGAGTTTCTCTGCTCAAAGAACTATGTAATAATGTAATTTAAAAGACAAATTGTAATTGTGGTGATATACTTTTTATAACATTGTTATATTCTTTTTGAAAAATATTCACACCCTTATCCTGAACAATATCTACATAACTATAGAGGTTGCCTCTATCATCCCTTATCACCCTTATCAATCCATTCTTTTATTTAAATGGACTTGTTTCTGGACAATACATGCTGGTTGTTCCATATTATGCAGTGTAGAGAAAAATTACGATTGTAAGCAATCATCCAAGCTTCAAGAGCTTCTTTATGAAACTTGGCAAACTTGAGAGACACTTTATTATACTTATTATTACAAGATAACTGTCATGATGTCATCATGGCAGCCCGTTCTTCTCCTTGTTCTGTGTGTTTTGTTTGTTTCCCCTCATGTGTCTCCCTTCTGTGCTGATTACTGTGAGCTGTGGGCGCGGCTTAGCTGGCAGGTGGCACCAGGTAAAGCTCATTCCCTAATCATCCTCCTGCAGTACTTAAGGCCGGCTCTGTGATCCACTCGTCGCCAGATCATACAGTCTACTAGCGTGGTATAGTTGCACTCCTGGCTCCCTGTGTTCATCTGTGTTCCTGGTGTTTTAGCTTGTGTAGATAAACGTTTTCTGTGTTCTCTATTGTTGCAGCCTGCCTTGCTTGCTTGTGCTCATGCTTCCTATGTATCCTGCCTGCCTGCTTGCTCCTCCCGCCTGCTCCAATCCCTGTAAGGATTGGATTCAAGCCTCAATTGTTTGTTGGACTCTGGAAGAGGCCATACCACATGGTCATTGCCACCTATTCACTGGGCCCACTCTGGAGAGCGCACTGCACCCACCACTCACCACTGGATCCCCTCAACACAACCCCCCTTTGCCACCAACACAATTATTGTATATATATTCACGCATTAAATCACTTAATCTTATTTCTTGTGTTTGTCGTCTGCTTTTGGGTCCAACCTCCAGTGCCGTTCCGTAACAATAACAGCCACCAAATTGATCAAATAATAAATTAAGGATATAAAACTATTGACAATTATTTTTAGACAACTACTGCTTAATACAATTAAGGGATGCACTGATATGAACATTTTGGCCAATACCGATAACCAATATTAACATTGTTGTTATGGCCGACAACCAATATTTACAGATATTGATATGATCTATATAAAACAAGTTTCTATGATAGTTTTTTGTACATACTGAAAAACACGAGCAAACAATGTGAATATGGAAACTGAATGTCTTTGTTTATTTAAAACAAAATATCCTGTTTAGGTTTTATGACTAAGGGTTTTCCCTGGCTTGGCGAGGGAGAGATAACTAAAGCAAAACTTGAAGGACCAGCTTGTCAATAAAATGAGAACTAAAATGTAACTAATCATATGTTCATGTGTTGTAACTGTAGAGCATTCATCATAAATAACGGTTACAGATGAGTGGCCTGGATTTTTGAAAGAAAAAATAATCGTGTGTGTGTCCATGGTCTTTCTAGACCAGAACCATTCATCCTATCTCCAAACAGGTTAGTTTTGAACTGGCACTGCACTAGTTTAAACAAATTATCAATGCTGTCATTTTTCTGGTGAGAAACAGATGTGTCCCTTTCAACCAGAGAGGGCAGATTAACACTGCTTTCCAGCCTGCTGTTAAGTTAATTAATTAATTTTAAAGCAGATCTAGTAAGATAGTGCTTTTTTAGAAACATTATTAGCATTCAGACTCCAGAGAATGCAATTTGATTTCACCCAGGTGGAAAATCTAGGGCTATTTGCATTAGTACATTTAGCATATTTTTTATAAATATGTAGATGGAAATGGAATATATCTGTTACAAGAGAGCCAAATAGACTCTTAGACAATTACATTGGGGAGTAGCCCAAATTGGTTTTCAAGTAATTCCATCTGGTCAGTGGTTATTGTAAACCTATATAGAGAAGAGAAGTTTAGCTGCTGTTAATCTGTCAGGTCCATATAAAATAGGAGGAGAATAAAAACACAACACTAACAGTTTAACTGTTGTTTAATTTGTGCACATACATTGTCGTGAGACTACATGTACAAATGGTTTGATGGTTTTACCTGGACAACAATACCATTGATCCATTTTAAGCCTCATAAGAATAGAAAACTGTAAAACTTTCTGCACATAGAGCCTTTGCATTATTTACATTCAGACAAGAAATACATTGCATTTAATATAATAATAATATTTATAACTTTGTACATGTTAAATAAAACACAAATATGTGAAAAATGCTTTACACTGCTGTTACATTTGTATGAGGGTCACTGTAAGATGTACTGTGCATTTGAATAAAAACATACCTACAATTGTATGTAATTAATTGTATGTGTAACTGTAGAGCACTCATAATAAATAACTGCTAAAGATAAGTGGCCTGGACGTTTAAAAGAAGAAAACATAAAAAAACATTAAAACATTTATAGTGGTGGCCGGTTAGCTCAGTTGGTAGAGCGGGCGCACATATGCAGAGGTTTATTCCTCGACGCAGAAGGTCCAGGGTTTGAGTCCGAACTGTGACGGTTTTCCTTCCTACATGTCTTCCCCCCTTTCTCTCCCCTTTCATATCTCAGCTTTCCTCTCTAATAAAGGCAGAAATGCCAAAAAATAATTATTATACTGGAAAATGCCTGAATTTTTCAGTTTTAAGTCAAATTCTTTGTTAAAGCTACAGTAACAATGTATTTCTTCCTTCGTCTCAATAATCAGTCTGGTTTCTGTTCAAATGCAATTCATGCACTAAAAGTTGAAAAAACATTAAATTAATTTAGTTTTATTCAAGTGACCCAGTGGCCAGTGTTATAGAGAAACTCAGGAGCCGATTGACTTCTGGATACATAAAGGTTCGGGAGACTTTTATGACTTATACACAAGCATTTATTGATCTCGATCGAGTAGAGATTAAGGAAGAAGAAGGAAGAAGGTGCATTTCAGTGGCCCAAGCATGGTATCGTATATCTGGGTATCTTATTGCCTCCCCAGTTAAAGACCTAGTTAAGGTTAATTTGGATCCATTATTGAATTGGTTTGTGTTCCCAAGCTGAATTACCTTATCCAATCCCCTCCCCTATCATATTTTAAATGGTTAGACAGGATAACAAAGACATTTCTATGGGAAAAAAACAAACCCGGCTACATTTTAATAAATGAATTTACAAAGACCAATTTATAGAGGTTTTGGTTTACCAAAGCTGTTGTATTACTACTATGCTTTTAACTTAAGGCATCTGACCCACTGGTCACTTCCTCCTGAGAGAGCCCCACCCTGGTATTGTATTGAGCAATCTGTTCTTGCACCATTATCGCTCTTACAAAGCCTGTCTGTCATACTGTATTGTGAGACAGCTTGCTAAAACTAGCTCTTTAGGTTGTATGTGTTTAAACTACAAGGAGAAGCTTTTTTTGTAATGTAAACAATAATGAAGGTCAAGATTTTAACACAGGGCCCTCCACAGGACAGGGCCACAAGACCCAATTTAGTTGATTTTGCTCTTATAATCTAATAATATGCACTCATATTCCCTAACAAATTTGCTATTAAAGCTTTAGTGCAGCAACTATTCTATATTAATGAATGTCCGTTACATTCAAGCCATTGCCAAATAATTTGATACAAAGCTAAATCAGCTCCACAAAAGTATGGCTATGTTAACAAAATGCAGTATGCTCGAGTGATGCGTTTTACATCACCGATGAGGAAGGACAACAGCAGTTTTGAGCTTTGGAGACAAAAAGGACACAAAATTACAAGATAATAACAACGTCTGAAGAGTTCATCATGTTTTTTTTAATCCTCCGTGTCCTCCTTGATTTGACGGGATAAACGCTAACAATAACTGCATGGAGGAGGGTTGGTGCGCGATCACCGAAGGCTTCCGTCATGTGGATGCTCCGACAGTGTTTTTGTCATTACTTAGAATTCCTTATGGGGGCAGCAGAAACTACGCACTATAGCTTTAATCAAATTTCCACAAACCAACTAACACAAACCTGGGGCTTTTGGGGCAATTGCCACCTTTGCCCGGTTGGTAATCCATCTCTGGAATTTTTTTTGTCTTACTATTTATTTATACCCTAATGTTTGTCAGTAACACTTTCCATGTTAGTTGATAAAAGTACCAACAAGCTACAGGTGATCAGAACTCGCTTTCCTCCAGAATCTCCTCCATGGTTTCCCCGAGTGTCATATCTCCATCACTACTGGACAGGCTCTTCCTGGTGAGAAAGTCAAGCCCTGTTGTGTCACAGCCCTTCAACCCCTGACCTTTAACCTCTCCTAGTCCAAGCCCCACGTGTTGTTCATGAACAGCCACCTGAAGCAAGTGCGGATGTGTTGTAGAGGTGCCACCCTCATTGTAGGAGTCACTCTGTGGAGAGCACTGTGGGTGGTGTCCTCGAGTGCACTTCCACAGGCGCTTGAGGGGCACACCCTGAAAACAGCTCCTGACCTGGAAGTGGTTGGTGAACAGGAAAAGCTGCCAACGCTTCTTCAGTTCAGCTTGAACCTAAATTTCAGTATAAATAAAAGTGTCACCAGTTATACCACTACATAAAAGCCCTATTCGCACGGGACTAGTATTACCTAGGGACCTCTTGTAATTTGTGTCTTTAGAGTCTTTCCGGGATATCTTATCCCAGAGGACTCCGGAGGCAGTTGCAGGGTACCGAGGGGCCCGAAGGGCTGCAGCCTCTGCCGTGAAAGAGGCAAAGCAGCGGGTGTGGGAGAAGTTCGGAGAAGACATGGAGAAGGACTTTCGGTCGGCACCAAGGTGCTTCTGGAAAACCACCAGTCACCACCTCAGGAGGGGGAAGCGGAGAACCATCTAAGCTGTGTACAGTAAGGATGGGACGCTGTTGACTTCAACTGAGGAGGTAATAGGGCGGTGGAAGGAGCACTTTGAGGAACTCCTAAATCCAACTAATACGCCCTCTATGTTAGAGGCAGAGCTGGAGGATGATGGGGGATTGTCGTCAATTTCCCAGGTGGAAGTCACTGCGGTAGTCAAACAATTCCACAGTGGCAGAGCCCCGGGGATTGATGAGATCCGTCCAGAAATGCTGAAAGCTCTGGGTGTGGAGGGGCTGTCTTGAATGACATGCCTCTTCAACATTGCGAGGAGGTCTGGGACAGTGCCAAAGGAGTGGCGGACTGGGGTGGTGGTTCACCTGTCCAAAAAGGGGGACCAGAGGTTGTGTGCCAATTATAGGGGTATCACACTTCTCAGCCTCCCTGGTAAAGTCTACTTCAAGGTACTGGATAGGAGGGTTCGGCTGATTGTCGAACCTCGGGTTGAAGAGGAACAATGCGGATTCCGTCCTGGTCGTGGAACAACGGACCAGATCTTCACTCTCGCAAGGATCCTGGAGGGAGCCTGGGAGTATGCCCATCTGGTCTACATGTGTTTTGTGGATCTGGAGAAGGCGTATGACCGGGTGCCCCGGGAGATACTGTGGGAGGTGCTGCGGGAGTATGGGGTGAGGGGGTCCCTTCTCAGGGCCATCCAATCTCTGTATGACCAAAGCAAGAGCTGCGTCCGGGTTCTCGGCAGTAAGTCGGACTTGTTTCAGGTGAGGGTTGGCCTCCGCCAGGGCTGCACTTTGTCACCAATCCTGTTTGTAATATTTATGGACAAGATATCGAGGCGTAGTCGGGGTGGGAAGGGGATGCAGTTCGGTGGGCTGGGGATCTCATTGCTGCTCTTTGCAGATGATGTGGTCCTGATGGCATCATCGGCCTGTGACCTTCAGCACTCACTGGATCGGTTCGCAGCCGAGTGTGAAGTGGCTGGGATGAGGATCAGCACCTCTAAATCTGAGGCCATGGTTCTCAGCAGGAAACCAATGGAGTGCCTACTCTGGGTAGGGAATGAGTCCTTACCCCAAGTGAAGGAGTTCAAATACCTTGGGGTCGATACCTTGTTCGCGAGTGAGGGGACAATGGAGCGGGAGATTGGTCGGAGAATCGGTGCAGCGGGGGTGGTATTACATTCAATTTATCACACTGTTGTGACGAAAAGAGAGCTGAGCCAGAAGGCAAAGCTCTCAATCTACCGGTCAGTTTTTGTTCCCACCATCACCTATGGTCATGAAGGCTAGGTCATGACCGAAAGAACAAGATCCAGGGTACAAGGGGCCGAAATGGGTTTTCTCAGGAAGGCGGCTGGCGTCTCCCTTAGAGATAGGGTGAGAAGCTCAGTCATCCATGAGGAGCTAGGAGTAGAGCCGCTGCTCCTTTGCTTCAAAAAGGATCCAGTTGAGGGGGTCCGGACATCTGGTAAGGATGCCCCCTGGGCGCCTCCCTATTGTAAGTGTTCCAGACACATCCAGCTGGGAAGAGGCCTCGGGGAAGACCCAGGACTAGGTGGAGGGATTATATCTCCAACTGGGCCTGGGAACGCCTCAGGATCCCAGTCAGAGCTGGTTAATGTGGCTCGGGAAAGGGAAGTTTGGGGTCCCTTGCTGGAGCTGCTGCCCCCGTGACCCGACCCTGGATAAGCAGATGAAGATGGATGGATGGATGGAGCCTTGACATTATATGTCGGGTCAATAAATTTGCACAGGATTAAGATCACATACAACCTCCGTAATTATTACAAATGACTAGAGTTTACCAGGTAATACTAATCCCGTACAAATAGAGGTTAAGTGTATACTGTAGGCATACGACTGGACAACATGGCCACCTAATGACTTTAGTCCAATATTTACTCTTCAACCCTTGTCTAAAATGTTGCTAAAAACTAACAAATGATCACTATTTTTGTCAGGTCAGGTAGCATTCATTGGGTTTATCAAAACGTTTTTTGCTGAAAACAGCTGCCGGCTGCTTTGGCATCCACCACCTCAGGAGAAAAATATCTCAATATTTAGCTGCTACTGTATATGCTCCACTATGTTCACTAGGTAGATGCTTGTCTGTTTCCCATTTGGTGCTGGTCAGGCAGCATACTGTTGGTTTATAGGAACGTTTTTGCCAAAAGCAACTGTTTGCTGCTGCTGGAAATTAGGTTTATTGAACCATTGTTAATATATAGAATATGAAATGGTGCAGCTTTAAAGTCTTAAACCAACAAATGACAACAAGAAATAACTTATTTACCTTGTTCCTAGGTGTCCAGTTCATTATATCCATTATTATGTTCCTAAAACATCCATTAAAAAAATCTGAGTATAAACAGAATACATTTACCTCTCCATTAGCAAAACAGTACAGCACAGCAACCAAGAATCCCTGAAAAATGTTACACATACAAATTAAGATTAATGTTTGTTTAGAACAAAATTACTTGATATGTACGTAATCAACATCACAAGTGTTACCTGAAATGAGCTGAGAGTAAGGTTAATGAAGTTCCTGGCATAGCGACTGCTGCCCTCCACACATTCATCTATCAGCACAGTGAAGACCACTTCATGGATTCCCAGCAGAGGAATGAGTACCAGTGTTGCTCTGGCCAAGCTGAAGGGCATAAACAAAAAAATACAGTGGTGCATAATTATAGACTGTTAGGGATATTCAGGGAAAAGGTTAATACAATTTATACTGGCACATGACTCAAAGAGCAAAGGACAAAATAGAAGACAAAGTAAAGCTTTGTAAATTTATGCATGAGCTTTCCTCCAGTGGTGACATTTATGGTAAAGAGGACAGAGCTTAAAGGCGTTACATTTGAATGTGTGCTGTATATGGGAGTGACTGACATTTAATGTTTAACCAGCAACATAAAGTACAGTTTAAAGACACCAAAAGCCGTTAGTGAGTTTGGGCAGGGAAAAATACTACCTGTATCTGTAGTCTGTAAATTTCACCTGATCTGCTTTCAGCTTGGACAGCAGCAGCATCAGAATCTTGATGAATATGAAGAAAATGATCTGCAACACACATCCAGGGTAGATTTAAAGGAAATGCATCCGAAAATACTGCTAACTTAATGGTTGACAAGACTAAATGTGCATGAAGACATGCAAATAAGAACATCTGTCAATTACAAATGTTTACACTAAGAAATTAGTAATCAGTGATGCTTGTGACTACTACACTATACAACAGCTTCTATATCACATGTCCTCCCAAGACAGGAAACATTAAACACAGTATGACAGCAGAACTTACCAGCACAGATAAAGTAATCGGGCCCCTTATTATCCACCACAACCATTTGTTTACAATTGACCAGCACCTGAGCAATAAGTTTTAAAAGTCAAGTGGAGAACGGAGAACATTTTAATTAATTTTGTTAATAAGTTGTGAAATATGTATGAAAAACTCACTCTGTGTTTTCATATAAAATCTTTACCACTGTCCATGGTGTTACAAACAAAATAGGTGTTCCTAAAAAGAGAAATGCATATAAGCATAAGATTCAACATTTTACCCCAAACACACACACACACACACACACACACACACCAAGGTTATAATCGTTAACAAAAATGAACACACACACACACACACACACACACACACACACACACACACACACACACACACACACACACACACACACACACTTTATTCACGGTTTACCCCATCCTAGCAGCATGTATTTCTTCAGCAGACTTCCCTTAGTCAGCACAGCTGTGAAGAGCAATGTATGAAGGAAAATGGCCTCCACCAAGAGCCAGAAGTAGTTACAGGCCACAAAGTATTCCATGCACACTTTGGAGAATTTACACATCAACGCTATCTGTTGAGAAATATGTTAAATTAGTGTTACAAATTGTTTGGCTGATTTAAACTAATTTGGTTATTTCACATATGCTTTGCTGTAAACCAATACGTGAATAATAAGGCAGTATTTTTTATACCGCAGAGCTTGAGTAGGAGTTCCATCCAGGGTCGTCCTTGGGTAGTTTGGAATACATGATGTATAATATGATTTCCTTAGCGATGATAGCCATGGCTCTCAGGATGAATGACACAAACAGATTCATGTGAATGTAGTTCCTGGTACAGTGGAGCTTCCTGTTAAGTATAGATACAGGAGCAATTTGAGGAGGGCATTGATCTATACTTTTTTTAGATCAACTTTTTATTGTTTTTATAATTTTGAACATACAGAACAGACAAATACAATTGAACAAGAACAAAAGCCCTCTCCCACCCCCCACCCTCTATTGATCCATACTTCTTGTACAACTGAAAAAAAAAACATTACTGTATGTCATGACATAAGAGGGAATGAAAAATGATCAAGGTACATGCAACTACATGGAAATGCTTTCTGATTAATCATCCTCACAGTCTTGTAAACATTTCTTAATGCCTCTTCTTTCTAGTGGGATGTCTCCAAGACTGTGGGACACATATGTGTGCATATCATTAGTATAGTAAAAGCAGGTGAATATGTCCCATACCTGATTGTCTATCAGAATGACTAAAAGAAGCTGCACCATGACAAGTGAAGGACAAATAGTGGTTTAATTGTCAGCATTTGCACTCCAGGCCAGTGAGGGCCAAAAACATGATACAGACTACATAACAGAAATGACGAGCTGTGCAAATAAGATCCAACTTGTATTAAAGTAGCAAATTATCCTTTATCTGTCCTTTATCCACACAAAATGTACTATTTTAATTGCATGCCATCAGAAACCCATCTACCCCCTGCCACTGACCTCAACATGCCCATCAGGAGAGTAGCCAATGCGAGAGATGACAAGGACAGGGAATAGCCAATGACAGAGATGAGTCTAAGGGCTGTCTGGCGAAGCATTTCATCCTCCTGGACACACACAGGCATGCACACACACACACACACACACACACACACACACACACACACACACACACAGGCATTACAAAAAAAACAATAACTAACTAAAACTGTATTGTCTGTTTGCAAAACTAAAATAAAATAAAATTATAGAGTAAATGTCCTTGGTTTTCGTCTTTGTCAATGTCTTCCATAGAACAAATATATCTTTCAGAGTTGACATTTCCGACCATAGACATATATACAGTTTCCGGGAACCCATAAATTCCGACATTCCATGGCAAATTGAACACAGCATAGTCCATGGCGTCATGGCGTCAAAGCGTCCTATTTGATTATGACTTATGTGTGTCAGACAAAAGAAAGTGCCTTGCAATGGAAGGTGGTAAAATATGTGGAAAATGTATTAAAGCGAAAAATCCCACAAATTTGAAAGTACATTTGAGAAGTACGCACAAGGAGGCTAACCTCCCTCGAAACAGAAGCTAACCCCGGTAACATTACAGGGCCAGGCAGCATGACAGAGGCAACTGTAGGATAGAGAACACTACAGAAGTGCTTTCACCGGCGATCTGATAGCTGCTAGTTAGTACATACGCAAGAACACCACAAGCGGGAGGAAGCGTGGGTTAATATTTTTATTGATACTGGAATGTCTCAACTGTGTGAGTCGATGGACTTAAAAAGGTTCGCCACTCTACTCGAACCAAAGTTCAAAACACCTATTCATGTATGTCTTCTTTAATCTATGTTTATTTAGTTTTTTTCCTGGCACACGTCACTTATACATTTTGCACTTGTGGCAGCGTCTTGTGTAGACTGTTTACATATTTATGACCACATGTATATTTTATGTACCGGTGTTGTTGTTGAATACATATTTCTAAAATTGTATAATGTTTTTGTTGATTTATTATTACACAATACTTTTCTGACCTTATTGAATCTTGAACCTGACAAATAACCCATATTACAAAAAAGACTAAAACTAAGCATTTTCAACAAAAAAACAAAAAAAAACTAAACTAGCAAACCCGCTTTTAAAACTAAACTGAATTAGAAAACAAAAAGTCAAAACGAAATAAAAACAAAAACTAATGAAAAATGCAAAACTATAATAACCTTGACACACACACACACACACACACACACACACACACACACACACATACAGTACGTCAGTGATGCCATAATAGATCCATGTCTAATCGATGTAGCCTTCAAACTGATGGAGAAAACAACACCTCTTCAAATGTCTCAAATAAAGAGAGACATTTTCAGCTCCAACACTTAGGGTGAGCAGAACCTATGTATTTTACACCCACCTTGTCTTTGAAATAATGGTCCTCCTTACATTCTGAGTCATCCCTCCAGGGCTCAGAGGAATTCTCCCTCTGTCGCCATCTCCCATTTTCTAAGCATTCTTGGTGTGCCCTCCTGGAGGTGTCTGCAGATAATTTAAAGACACATTGAAATGCATGTTTTTTTTTCTGTCAAATGCAGTCAGATGAGAGGAGAGAAATAATTTTAACCTGTGCTGGGAAATGTTGTGTTGTTGCTTTTACATTATTATACAACTAAATCCTAAATTGATTAATTAAAACTAGGGTTGGGCAATATATCGTTATTATATCGACATCGATATACAGGACCGGTTTGGTTACAGTTTTTCCCAATTGTTTGCACATCAAAATTGGAACTTGAAATGCAATCACTGAAACCTTAAACTCATGTACCAAATCCCTAAACTAAGTCTGCAAAATTGCAAGCACAATTCTTGCATTACACTCAGTGTCCAATTCTGTATCACACTTTTTGCAAAACACCACACACAGTTCTCTACATTAGGCACAACATTCAAAATTAAAATCTCTGTAGTCCCTTTGGAAAGCAATACCAATCACAATGCCAAGCTCTATACACCAATTGGCAACACCCACTCCTCACAGGTGTAAACATTAGTTGTAGCTTTAGCACTATAAGACCACAGATAAGCATTTGGTGAAGTTGATGTGGGGGGCGCCCTGCTGTTTAGCCAGGGAGAACATCGCTTGTGATGTAGATGAGGTGCTGTGGCCAGACCAAAATAGGAGGCGGGATGCACCCTGATTTCTTCTGTCCTACATTTTGCATGTGTTTTTGTCTTTTTGTGATTAGAGTTTTGAAAGAATAGTCACTTTCATTTGTAATTTTTGGACAGTAAAACCTTTATATTATTGCATGTTTTCCTGGTTTTCTCCTCTTGGAAATAGAAAGTGGTACATGTAAAACACAAGTGTTCAAAAATACTGCATTTTGGAAATAAATGGCAATGTTTTTGTTACTGTATTGCATTTGTGTGTTTGTTCATTTATATTTGAGTAGGTATACCTTACTGTAGTTTATATCCTTCGCGTTTCACTTCAGGGATTGCTCCGGTGCTGCAGGAAATTCCACCTGATACATGTGTTTTCCACTTCCTTCCGCTTTCTTTGTGTTGGAATTTTAAGTTATTAGTTGGCTTTATGAGGACTATTGTCACCTGCTCCTCAGATCTCTGCATGGTAAATTGAGACAGCTAGCTAGAATACAGTCAGGTCCATAAATATTGGGACATCGACACAATTCTAATCTTTTTGGCTCTATACACCACCACAATGGAGTTGAAATGAAACGAACAAGATGTGCTTTAACTGCAGACTTTCAGCTTTAATTTGAGGGTATTTACATCCAAATCAGGTGAACGGTGTAGGAATTACAACAGTTTGTATATGTGCCTCCCACTTTTTAAGGGACCAAAAGTAATGGGACAGATTAACAATCATAAATCAAACTTTCACGTTTTAATACTTGGTTGCAAATCCTTTGCATTCAATTCCAGCCTGAAGTCTGGAACGCATAGACATCACCAGACGCTGGGTTTCATCCCTGGTGATGCTCTGCCAGGCCTCTACTGCAACTGTCTTCAGTTCCTGCTTGTTCTTGAGGCATTTTCCCTTCAGTTTTGTCTTCAGCAAGTGAAATGCATGCTCAATTGGATTCAGGTCAGGTGATTGACTTGGCCATTGCATAACATTCCACTTCTTTCCCTTAAAAAAACTCTTTGGTTGCTTTTCGCAGTATGCTTCGGGTCATTGTCCATCTGCACTGTGAGGCGCCGTCCAATGAGTTCTGAAGCATTTGGCTGAATATGAGCAGATAATATTGCCCGAAACACTTCAGAATTCATCCTGCTGCTTTTGTCAGCAGTCACATCATCAATAAATACAAGAGAACCAGTTCCATTGGCAGCCATACATGCCCACGCCATGACACTACCACCACCATACTGATGAGGCGGTATGCTTTGGATCATGAGCAGTTCCTTTCCTTCTCCATACTCTTCTCTTCCCATCACTCTGGTACAAGTTGATCTTTGTCTCATCTGTCCATAGGATGTTGTTCCAGAAATGTGAAGGCTTTTTTAGATGTTGTTTGGCAAACTCTAATCTGGCCTTCCTGTTTTTGAGGCTCACCAATGGTTTACATCTTGTAGTGAACCCTCTGTATTCACTCTGGTGAAGTCTTGATTGATTGTTGACTTTGACACACATACACCTACCTCCTGGAGAGTGTTCTTGATCTGGCCAACTGTTGTGAAGGGTGTTTTCTTCAACAGGGAAAGTATTCTTCGGTCATCCACCACAGTTGTTTTCCGTGGTCTTCCGGGTCTTTTGGTGTTGCTGAGCTCACCGGTGCGTTCTTTCTTTTTAAGAATGTTCCAAACAGTTGATTTGGCCACACCTAATGTTTTTGCTATCTCTCTGATGGGTTTGTTTAGATTTTTCAGCCTAATGATGGCTTGCTTCACTGATAGTGACAGCTCTTTGGATCTCATATTGAGAGTTGACAGCAACAGATTCCAAATGCAAATAGCACACTTGAAATGAACTCTGGACCTTTTATCTGCTCCTTGTAAATGGGATAATGAGGGAATAACACACACCTGGCCATGGAACAGCTGAGCAGCCAATTGTCCCATTACTTTTGGTCCCTTAAAAAGTGGGAGGCACATATACAAACTGTTGTAATTCCTACACCGTTCACCTGATTTGGATGTAAATACCCTTAAATTAAAGCTGATAGTCTGCAGTTAAAGCACATCTTGTTCGTTTCATTTCAACTCCATTGTGGTGGTGTATAGAGCCAAAAAGATTAGAATTGTGTCGATGTCCCAATATTTATGGACCTGACTGTATCTGTCCAATCTGAGTTTTCTCTTGCACGACTATTTTGCAGCGGCTCTGTGCGGAGTTTAGCACTGCCCATGACGATTCTGATTGGTTTAAAGAAATGCGATTAAACCAGAGCACGTTTTCCCCCCATCCCCGAATGCTATGTGGAGTAGCCAGACCTTCAGCACGCTTTGGAGGAGGGTCTGGCAAAGCGAGACTAACCTTACTGTGACAACCGGCTACAGCGTAACACTGAGAATGCAAAAGGCATAATCCTACTGATGGGATATTCATAGTAGTGTTTTGTGTTGAGCACATCAGTGTGCTGTTGGTTGGTAGAAAGATCTACTCATTTGACGTGTGTGTGTCATTTTGATGCAAAAATCCATTTTGGAAAGAGATGTAACAATTTTGAATGCAGTGTTTGCTTTTGCAAGTGACTTGTAGAGTTTACAATTTTGTGTTTGTGGTTTTGTGTTGTGACGACCCCTCCCAATCTGCCTGCCTGTCATGTTCTGCTCCTTTGTTTGCAGGTACTGGGAGTGGGTAGTTGGAGCTGGGAGGGTCATCTGTACCTGGCCATCTGGGCGTGGCTTACAGAAGGCATAAAGGACTTCCCCCCTGGGAGTCTCATTCTCTCTCAGCAGGTCTTACTGCATCCATCCACCATTTTGTTCTTTGTTTGGATTGCTGCACCTTACAACACACACGCCATTCATTCAGTCATCCACACGTGGCAAACACGACTGATGTCTTCTACACTTACACACCCCACCATTACACTTAGGTTGAGTTAAGTTGTGTTATTAGTCTACATAGTTAAATAAACTACTTTCTGACTAATCTATCTGTGTGTGACCTCCCTTTTGTTGCCGGCCTTGAGCCAGACGGTAACAAATGGGGGCTCGTCCGGGTTTGTTAGTACTGGGAAACTTGTAAATGTTAAAAGAAAAACAGAAAAAATAAGAAAAAAAATATAATAATTTGGGGAGGTTTTCACACATATGTTTGACTTGCTCTGGTATCTGTAGGTGTTAACAGGTTGACTTTATGTTGCTGGACTAGTTATATTCCAGTAGGTGTTTTTCTGTGTCTTTGGCCTGTTAATGTTTTCCTATACTGCTAGGCAGAGTTGAGGGCTGGTAAGTCATTTGGAACCTTTATTCCTGATAGGCATAAGCAATGAGGGGCACCCGTCCCCATTGACCTTTTTTTTGTTTTAGTTTGTTATTTTTGTGCAGCAGGTGGTTAGAGTGGTTCCAGGAGCTGCTCGGGTGCACTCTATAGCTGTCTAGGTGATTTTTAGCATGCTGAAAGTTAACTGGGTTACTGGGCTTGTGCCTAATTTATCCAGCTGCTAGCCTGCATGAAGAGTAGGGTTGAGTAAGAGAGATAGTATTGGTTAGCCAGAGGAAGGGTTCCATAATTAAAGCAGCCTGTCATCCTTGTCTGGTGGTGGTGAAAATTTGTTTCTAGTGGTGTTCTTGCCTACCTGTAGTGTGTTGGTACAGTATTTGTTGCTGAGAGAAGGTTTTCTGTCTGGAAAAATGGCTTCAATTGAGAACTTTGTTCAGAGTCCAAGTGAAGATTTGCTTAATTCTTACAAAAAAGAAAAGCTCTTTAGAGTGGCTGACCATTACAGCGTAGATCTCTCCAAGAAGTTAACAGACCTGCCAACCTGTACGCATTTTGCGTAGTAGATACGCATATCGACATCAAAATACGGTGATACGATTTGTCACTTTAAACTACTCGAAAATCAGGTGACTGCTTTTGAGTTCACTTGTTGACGTGCAGTAGCCATCTCAGTCTAACACTTGATGGTAGTAGGCTTAAACAGCGTAGCAGCCATAAGCATGCTGGGAAAAAAAAACTAAAGAAGAAGAGTTCCACCAATCACAGTGTCGGGTTCCTTCCTCTTAAATGTCAAGCGGGGATATTGGCTACTGTACTGATAGCAAAACAAAAGCATCAAATGCAAGTGTTATTCCTCTCTCATTCCCGTTTAGTTTGGTTGGTTTCCCCAAGGGAGGACGGTGCTTGCAAAGGTAAGCGGGTTTGATGTAGAAAGGTAAAATTGTGAAATCAATTAATTTACGTAGCCTACCTGTCAACTTTGGAGAAATATTTAACGCGAATAACGATAACCTAGTTCCGTTAGGCTACCTAATTTCCTAAACAGCTTGCTTGTTTACCAGGCGTTTAAATGGGCGTAACGTTAACGTTACACAATTTTTTTGTCTATGGTAAAAACTTGAGCTAAAATACATCCCAGGATGAAAAATAGTCTACCAGCGTTTCCTACTTATATTGTTTGTGTTTTTTGTTAAACGTGATTTTTTCATTGTAGCCTAGTAGGGTTGGGTACCGAGACCCTGTGCTAATACGGCACTGGTACCTTAACGACGGCGGGGCGGCCATTTTGTGCGTTTCGCCATCAAAACAGGAAGTGGGTGTAACTTGAGTATACATTGTCCAATTGGCTCGAAACTTTTCAGGATTCATAAGAGTCCAACCCTGAGGACAAATAAAGGCCGCTATTTACTTAAAGTCATAGTGCCCCCTAGTGGCAACAGGAAGTAGGCCTAAAAGTCAAGGTGCTATACTTTAACGAACTCCTCCTAGAGATTTCATCCGGCGGACTTCAAATTTGGTCTGTACCATCTCAACACCTTAAAGATGAAAAGTTTAAATTAATTAATTAAAAGAAAAACTTTTCGTCAAACGGTGTGGGCGTGGCGTAGCGGCCATTTTAAGTGTTTAGCGACGAACAAAGAAATTGTTGTAACTTGAGTGTACGTTGTCGTATCTGCCCGAAATTTCTCACGATTGACAAGGGTCCAGGTCTGAGGACATCTACAGGCCAATATTTACTTTTGGTCATAGCGCCCCCCGCTGGCAACAGGAAATGCGACTCATATGACAAACATCACACGATTTACATGAAACTTATAATGTGTGGTCGACATGTGATACTTAGCCGCCCCCTATAATTTAACCACGACCACTTACTCAGGCCACGCCCCCTTTCATAATATTTGAACCGTTTAAGGTAGAGTCTTCTGTGAGGTGTCATTGAACTCAGCAGAGAGTTCCTTCTTCATTGGTGATGGCTTGGCCCGCCCCCTATGCTTAAGCCACGCCCCTTTCATAACATTTGAACCATTTAAGGTAGACCCTTGTGTGAGGTATCATTGAACTCAGCAGAGACTTCCTTCTTCATTGATGATGGTTTGGCCCGCCCCCCTATGTTTAAGCCACGCCCCCTTTCATGAATGCTGACCCATCTAAGGTAGAGTCTTGTGTGAGGTGTCATTGAACTCAGCAGAGAGTTCCTTTTTAATTGGTGATGGTTTGACCTGCCCCCTATGCTTTAGCCATGCCCCTTTTCACAGCTAATGAACTGTATGACGTAGAGTCTTGTGTGAAGTATCGTTGAACTCAGCAGGGAGTTCCCTTATCATTGGTGAAGATTTGCAGTGTCTGAGTGCCGCAAATGCACGGTCGCAAGGAGCGGAGTCCGCCAGTAACCCCGATGCGCGCAGAGGCGCGAGGGCTCGTCCATCGCTGCTTGCAGCTTTAATATTGATTTAGAATTGGAGGGATTTTAACTGTTATTTGTCTGATTTAAAGGCTTATTCTGTACAAACCACATGTTGTGTGGCTGGTAGTTACGTTTAGAAGTCAAAGAGACTAAATCCGTTCAGATTACGGCTCATCTACAGTGTGTTAATTAAAATCAGCATCAGCTCGCATGTAGAGCATTTTGACAGTTACTCTGTCATAATAAAAACAACTGGAGACTGTGTACAAGCTGATATATGGATCTGATAACATTTTATTAAATCGGAATCGGCCCACAGTGTTTCTGTCACTTCCTGTTCAGCCTGAAGGCTGCTGGAAACGGCTGGAAACTGTCTGACTTGACAGCGGATTTTTGTTACCGCCCCCTGCTGCTGCTGCCTGCTCTCATGCACTTTACAGGCGAGGCGCAGTTCATCTCGAACAAGCCTAATATCATATCACAGTGAATGGTGTCTGAAGTTTTGAAAAACTGTAACCACACTTGAAACCACTTTATCAGCATTGCTGTGACTCACTGTGACTTCAACAAAACTGCAGAGTAGTAGTTATGCTCCATCCGCACCTCTGCATGTGCGTGTGTGTGTGGGTGTGTGTGTGTGTGTTTATGCTGTTTTTGTCACTTGTTGCGCAAAATGTTAACCCTCTTCTGGTGTATGATCGCCAGGCACTAATGGACATTCAACTCTCTGCCAAAGACCTAGTAAAGTCAGAGTATGGATATAAAATTCTGCCACCACTTCTATCGGGGATCCCATCCTACCTGTGCCGACCCACAGCGGCCTAAGTGCCACTTCCCCAGCGGAAACGCTACTGCCGCAAGACGGCTGGTGAGGATAAAGGCCCGCCTCGACACAACTTCCTGGAGTGAATACCATGTGGTCTCTCGCCTCTCCACCTGGTTGGTACCTATTGTCGGTCTGTTTTGGGGTGTTACCAGGGTGCGAACTACGGGGGAGCTAGGGGGAGCTCGGCTCCCCTTAATAAGACATGGGCTCCCCTGAAAACGTGATTTGTGAAATTTTGGGGGGTCTCTAAAAATATTGACAATGTGTCACTTTGACGTGCAATTTCAGTTTTGTGTAATGTGATCATCGTGGATTATAATGTGTAAAATTGCAAAAATATCATTAATTCATGCATGATGGCGATTTAAACCTAATTCACTTCAATAAAGATAACTATGCTATTCGTGTCATGAGCATCAAGGCGTGGCAGCTCGTCAGATGCCGGTCACCATCCTAACCCCTCTTGCTCATCTCTCCCGTTAAATTGGAATAGCCAGCAGTGGAGAGACTGGAAGAGGCCATATACATGGTTGTTTGTTAAGGATGGAAGCTTGGGGTGCGTCGCTTCATTGAAAGGAGGAATTATGGTATTCTTCGGTAGCCTGAGTAACTTTAACCGCTGTTCATGTGAAATCTCAAAGACAGCCTGATACTTTGTTTATAGACTATTTGTGGGTGGCTGTTTGACCTATCTATTCCTGTTGATAAAGTATAATAGGGTAAATCCTGTAATTGTAGCTGTTTGCAAGTCATTGTAAGTGCACACGTAGGGCTCCCCCGAAGGCCACGGTATAGTTCAAACACTGGGTGTTACAGCCCCGCGGCCCCCGCTCTCCTCGTCCCCGTTGGCGTGGGGTGAATTTGCGAAACCTGCGGCCCTTGTGTCAGGTTCCCAGGGCAGTCACAGCCACAGACCTGCCAGCTCCTGCCAGGTTCGGCCTGGTCAACACTAGATCGCTAGCGAAAAAAACTTATCCTGAATGATTTCTTCACGTCCCGTGGATTGGATTTCTTTTTTATGACAGAGACTTGGATGACTGTTGGTGAGTCTAGTTTTTTCTCTGAATTATTGCCGCATGACTGTTATTTTAACTCCCCACGGATATTGGGCCAAGGAGGAGGAATAGTGACTGTCTACAAGAATGACTATAAATGTAAACAGCTATCGCTAGAATCCACGCACACAAGCTTTGAACTCAGTTTATTCGAGCTGGGTTGCTCTCACACAGTGCTGTGTGCAGTGGTCTATCGGCCTCCCAAATATAATAAGGATTTTATAAATCACTTTGCCGGTCTTTTGGCCGGTTTATTTTAGCTTAAATATGACCGTGTCGTTATTGTTGGGGATTTTAATATCCATGTGTGCTGTCCTGACAAGTCAATGGCAAAAGACTTCTTAATCTTATTGACTCTTTTAATCTCTGCAATATGTGTCTGGCCCCACACATGAACGCGGGCACACACCTGACCTTGTCTTATCCTTTGGTTTGCCTGTTATTAACTTAGAGATCTGCGATGCAGTGTTTTCTGACCACATGCCTGTATTATTTGAGTCTGTTCTTGCGTGTAATACATTTAAACCTTGCGCTGCTGCTAGGTACTGTCGGATAATTAACCCTTCCACTGCTGTTCAGTTCTCATCTGTCTTCAGTCAGAATAGTGCCATACCAGACTCTATTTGTGATGATCCAGAGGAGCTCAGCTCATGGCTTAACTCCACTTGTCAAATGGTTACAGGGTAGCTCCATTGAAGAGCAGGCAGCCTAAAGCAAAAGCGGAGCCCTGGTTTAATGACATAGTTACTTACACGTGCTGTAAGACGTGAGTGCCGTAAAGCTGAGCGCAAATGGAAGGACAAACTGCGTGTGTCGTTTCAAATAGTACGAGATTGCTGGCGTCATTATCAGACAACTTTGAAAGAAGCAAAAAGGCAATATCTATCTGAAATTATTCTGTCTAACTTTAACAACCCTCGTATGTTGTTCAAAACTATTGACTCTGTTCTTAATGGCCAGCAAATTGCCTGTGACGCCTCTCATGCTGTGTGTGAACAATTTCTTCAATTTTTTACTGAGAAGGTCACTTCTATTAGGGCTAAAATGACACGTTCTACTTATGATTCCTCCATCTCTGTTATCTGTTTGAACCTGTTACTCAGTCTGCACTACAAAAGATTGTTGGTCACTTGAAGCCCTCAGGTTCTCCAAGTGACAGTGTCCCTCCTCGACTTGTTTGGGCATCAAGAGCGTAGCTCTCAGCTGGTTCAGGTCCTATTTGGAAGGTCGCACTTTCTGTGTCAGCTGTGGTGACTCAGTGTCCTCCTCTGCTCCTCTCTTGTGTGGGGTCCCACAGGGCTCAGCTTTAGGCCCTCTTCTTTTCTTTCTCTATCTGCTCCTGCTTGGTTCCATACTTAGGAAGCATGGCATTCTATTCCACTGCTATGCTGATGACAGCCAGATCTATGTGCCCCTTAAAAAGAGCAACTCTCTCAGACCACTGATCGAATGCCTGGATGAAACCACTTGGCTTCTAACTTTTTAAGTTTTAATGAAACAAAAACGGAAGTGATGGTTTTTGGTGTCCACACTGGGACCCCCTTTGTCGACCTGGGTCCCTTGGCTCAATATGTGAAGCCAACCGTTACCAATTGACTCCAATATTAAGCTTGACAAACCGATTGGGGCAGTGGTTGAAGCAGCCTTTTTCCAACTACGGCAGTTAGCCAAAATAAAGCCGATTCTTACTAGGCAGCACTTTGAGACAGTCCTTTGTGACCACTCGGTTGGATTACTGTAACGCCCTATATGTAGGCATCAGTGCCACATCTGTTGGTCCAGATGGTGCAAAACGCTGCGGCACGTCTTTTAACTGGAGCATGTAAATATGAGCACATTACCCCCGTTTTAGCTTAACTCCACTGGCTGCCCGTATATTTTAGGATCCATTTTAAAATTAATTTACTTGTGTTTAAATCCTTAAATGGTTTTGCCCCATCCTACGTGTCCGAGTTGCTTCACCCCTACACACCGACCCGCTCACTCAGGTCAACTGAACAACTGAGCCTGAGTGTCCCTAAAACGAAGCGGAAACTTAAAGGGTATCGTGCTTTTGCTGTGGCAGCTCCAAAAATATGGAATGACCTACCTCTGCCTATTAGACAGGCTTCTTCACTGTTTTTTTTTAAAATCTCTTCTTAAAACCCACCTTTTTTCCTTGGCCTTTCCCAACTGAGGCTGACAGTTTTGTCATTTTTGACATTTTTTTACTGCGATACTGTTTCATGTTTTAAATGTTAAATGTTTTAAATGTTTTAAATGACTTCTAATTTGTTCTGTGCAGCATCTTGTGCAACGTTGGTTGCTTTTTAAAGTGCTTTATAAATACATTTTAATCGATTGATTGAGAGAGGACAGATAAGCTTGCGCTTACGCGCTCTCAGGTACCGAAATTTGGCAGCGTTTGATTTTACGTGAACCAATATTCGGTAATACCGATGTGATTCGGTCGGTACCGGTAAAAATACAGGGTTCGGTACCCAACCCTAATGACAACACGTCCATCATGAAATTAACGGGAACCTGTGGTTTTCAGAGTTAAACTCAACGAATGCCTTCCGTCTTAAACAAGCTCGCTGGCCAGCGGTCACACTCACGCACACGGCCACAGAGCAGCAGGCAGAGGCGGGGGAGAGAGCAGCGTATGACAGGGCAGAGAGATATCCGTTTCTCTTAAGAGACTTCTTTAAATTATGACATGTATATACATTAGAGTTTTAGTTATTACGTTCATACTTAATGTTTGGTGTGTTTTTTTCTGAATAAAAAATAATAATAAAAATTTTAGAAGTTGAGTTTCAGTCTGTATGGTAAATAAACAGTTGCTATGGCATGTTATTTAGACTTAAGGGGAGACACCAACGTTTATAATTTTTATTGCTAATGTCCATCTGTTGTCCCTGAGCATATACAGTGCACTATGTAAGGGATAATGTAGAGGGAGGCGGTTGTTATAGCGAATACAACCCTGAAAGGGTGATCAGGACCCCAACACGAAGTTGTATTAATTATCGTTTTATAATCCAGCTAACTACTAATTGTTGCACTGAAATGTCAGGGCTGAAGCTGTCACTCAAACATACTCCAAAAACTCATTAGCCAATGGGGACGCACTCCTTTAAGACCCGCCCACGTAAGAGGTTTGTGCTAGAATTGCAAAGTGCAAATAAGAAAGCTGGGAGCACAACTGCAAATGTGATGGAGTGAGTGTCAGGAATCCTGCTTCCTAGGTTCACTTTCTGCCTCAGTTTCTGTTTTCACCTGTGAGTCTGTGTTTTTCTGAGTTCCTGAACGCATCCTGTCTAGTTGCCTGGCGACTAAGCAAGGCGAGAGAATCTGCAATCACACTCACCTGTATCTCATCTGCAATCTGCACACCTGGTCCTGATCATCACCTCTCCACCATTTAAGCCGTGAACTGACATCCATTCCCTGCCGGATCGTTATCCTCACCATTTTGGAACCTGGAAGATTCTCTCCATCACCGTCTGGTCGTCTGCATCACCTTTATTACTGAGTCTGTACTAATCCGTCAGCCGACTCAATTCCACCCGCTGCCTCACCAGCTGGATTCCCCCTGCGTACCAAAACCAAATATATAAATACTTATTTTTTTCCACTCAACTTACCTTGTCCTTGTCTGCTTTTGGGTTCCTGTCCTAGTGAAGCGTGACAGAACGATCCGGCCAAGATGAACCCAGCGGACCTGGACTCTGTTCGCCATGCCATTACCCAACAGGAAAGGATGTTGGGGCAGCACAGCATAGTGCTTAAGGAGATGGAGTCATCTGTGAGTAACCTGTCTGCCTCTCTGATGGAAATGAAGGCTCAGCTCGGGGTTTCGGCAGATAATCCACCACTTGTTTCTCTATCCACGCCTGCTATTCCTGGAGCTGTTTTGTTCTGTGAGCCCAAAATACCAACGCCCGATAAGTACGAAGGAGATTTGGGAAAATGTTGTTCATTCCTCATGCAGTGTGGACTGGTTTTTGACTTGTAGCCCAATTCCTACGCCACAGACAAGGCTAAGATAGCCTTTGTGATTGAATTGCTGCGTGGGAAGGCTCTGGAGTGGGCTTCTGCCGTTTGGGAGGGACAAGATCCCTGCATGTTTTCGTACCAGAGATTCATGGCTGAGATGAGGAAGCTTTTTGATCACCCCGTCCGAGGTAAGGACGCATCTAAAAGACTGTGTTCACTCCGCCAGGAGTTATTGAATTCAGGACATTGGCAGTGGAGAGTGGGTGGAATGAGGAGTCATTACAGGCTGTTTTTCATCAGGGATTATCTGAACGACTCAAGGATGAATTAATTTCTTATCCCAAGCCTAAGGACCTTGACGAACTGGTGGCGTTGTCCATTCGGGTGGATAACCGATACCGGGAGAGAAGGCAAGAGAAACGAGGAGGATTTGCCTACCATTCACCGGTTCGGTTACCATCCAGGTTCGGACACAGACGGGATTTCACCGGCCGTTCGACGTCCCACGAGATTCAAGGAGAGTGTCAGTCATCTGATCCGGAACCCATGCAGGTGGGACGTCACGGGTTGTCTGTGGAGGAGCGCCAGCGTAGACGTGAGTCCAACAGCGGTCTTTACTGCGGTAAAATGGATCATTACATCTCCTCATGTCCACAGCGCCCGTTAAACACCTAGGCTCGCTAAGTGTGGGAGGCTTCTTAGCGAGCCAACCTCAGTCTCCCAAGAATCCAGTCAGACCCAGTTTTCCTGTCACACTCAAACACTAACCTGTCCGTTGAGATAAATGCTTTGGTCGATTCAGGGGCAGATGACAGTTTTATGGATGCCGACCTGGTGGAACAGCTGGGGCTCTCCAAGGAACCACTCCCGGAAGCCACTGAAGCTACCACTCTTAACGGCAGACTTCTTGCACGCATAACCATGAGGACTGAACCTGTGAAGATGCTGTTGTCTGGTAATCACTCGGAGATCATGTCTTTTTTCATTTTGCCCTCACCTCGCGCTCCACTGGTTCTGGGTTATCCCTGGTTGAGAGAACACAACCCCACATTTGATTGGGTGACAGGAAGGATAACCAAATGGAGTATTGATTGCCATGCTAATTGCCTTAAGTCTGCTTGTTCCCCTTCTGTGTCCAGTCAGGAATCCAACCATGATCCCCCGGATTTGTCCCAAGTTCCTGAAGTTTATCACGGTCTTGGTGAGGTCTTCAGCAAGCAGAAGGCACTTTCCCTTCCTCCTCACAGACCGTATGACTGTGCCATAAACCTGATCCCTGGAGCTACTTATCCTAAGGGGCGTCTCTACCGCATCTCTCGACCTGAACGCGAGGCTATGGAGACCTATTTGAAGGATTCTCTTGCTGCTGGCCTCATTCGTCCCGCCTCGTCACCCCTGGGAGCGGGGTTCTTCTTTGTTGGTAAGAAAGACGGATCCCTTCGGCCTTGTATTGACTACCGTGGGTTAAACGATATCACCATCAAAAACAAGTATCCTCTGCCGTTGATGAACTCTGCGTTTGATTCTCTGCAGGGTTCAACTGTTTTCACTAAGCTCGACTTACGCAATGCATATCATCTCGTCCGGATCAGAGAGGGGGACGAATGGCTCACGGGATTCAATACACCCATGGGTCATTTTGAGTATTTGGTCATGCCTTTTGGACTCACCAATGCCCCAGCTGTATTCCAAAGTATGGTAAACGATGTTCTGAGAGATATGGTCGGTCAGTTTGTGTTTGTTTACCTGGATGATATTCTCGTGTTTTCTAAGGATCTTTCCAGCCATGTCCAGCATGTTAAACAAGTCCTACAATGACTACTGGAGAACCGCCTTTTCGTTAAGGCTGAGAAATGTGATTTTCACGCCCATACCACTTCCTTCCTCGGGTACATCATCTCTGAAGGTCAAGTTAAGATGGATCAAGAGAAGGTTAGAGTGGTGATTGATTGGCCTCAGCCCGGTACTCGGTTGCAACTCCAGAGATTTCTGGGATTTGCCAACTTCTACCGACGATTCATCCAGGACTACAGTCGGGTGGCTGCTCCATTAACTGCTTTAACTTCAAGCAACAGAGCGTTTTGCTGGACTCCTGAGGCGGACAAGGCTTTTGTGGATCTTAAGCAGCGTTTCACTAACGCTCCCATCCTCGCTCAGCCTGATACCTCTCGTTTGTTGTGGAAGTGGATGCTTCGGATGTTGGAGTTGGAGCCATTTTGTCCCAGCGTAGTTCCTCTGATAATAAACTTCACCCCTGTGCTTTCTATTCTCGTCGTCTTTCTCCAGCAGAAAGAAACTATGATGTGGGGAACCGGGAGCTGCTCGCTGTCAAGCTCGCCTTGGAGGAGTGGCGCCACTGGCTGGAGGGGGCTGTTCACCCGTTTGTTGTTTGGACGGACCATAAGAATCTTGCATACATGCAATCCGCCAGACGTCTCAACTCCCGTCAAGCCAGGTGGGTGTTGTTTTTTGGACGATTTAACTTTTCTCTTACCTTTCGACCAGGCTCGAAGAATGGCAAGGCAGACGCTCTGTCCCGGATGTTTTCTAAGATGGAGGAGAACTGTACCAGATCTGATACCATTCTTCCTCGGGAACTCGTCGTGGGAGCTGTCTCTTGGAAGATTGAGGAGGAGGTTATGACGGCCCTTCGGACGCAGCCGGATCCAGGGAACGGGCCGCCCGGTCGTCTGTTTGTGCCTGAGTCGGTCCGCTCTGCTGTGCTCCAGTGGGCACACGCCAACAAGATGACGTGCCACCCAGGTGTGGCTCGGACTATGGCGTTACTTCGTAGACGGTTTTGGTGGCCTGCCATGGGAGAGGAGACCCGAAGTTTTGTTGCTGCCTGTCCTGTCTGTGCGCAGAATAAGGGATCCAATCGACCCAGCTCTGGACTGCTTCACCCCCCTGCCCATTCCCCGGCGACCATGGTCGCATCTGGCCCTGGACTTTGTTACCGGTTTGCCCTCTTCTGAGGGGAACACGGTTATTCTGACTGTTGTGGACAGGTTCAGCAAGTTTGCTCACTTTCTGCCCCTTCCGAAGCTTCCCTCTGCCACTGAGACAGCCGACATCCTTGTCAAGGAGATTTTTAGAATCCACGGTCTACCCTGTGACATTGTTTCCGACCGTGGTCCTCAGTTCACCTCAGCTCTGGAAGGCCTTTTGCTTGGCCATTGGAGCCACGGTCAGTCTCACGTCTGGATTCCACCCCCAATCTAATGGTCAAGCCGAGAGGGCCAACCAGAAGATGGAGTCCGCGCTTCGCTGCCTGGTCTCTTCCAATCCCACCTCCTGGTCATCTCAGCTGCCATGGGTCGTGTTGCCCATAACACACTTCCAACATCCGCCACTGGGATGTCCCCCTTTCAGTGTCTGTACGGTTACCAGCCGCCTCTGTTCCCATCCCAGGAAAAAGATCTTTCAGTCCCCTCCGTCCAAGCTCACATTCGTCGTTGCCACCGGACCTGGCATCGTGCCAGGGAAGCCCTTCTGAGAGTTTCTGACCGGTATCAGCTCCAAGCCAACTGTCGCCGTATTCCGGCGCCCACTTATGCTGTTGGGGATAAGGTCTGGTTGGCAACCCGAGACCTTCCTTTACGGACGGACTCAAAGAAACTGTCTCCCAAATTCATTGGCCCCTTTGTGGTGGATAAAATCATCAATTCTGCTGTGGTCCGCCTGAAGCTTCCTAAAACTCTCAAGGTCCATCCTGCTTTCCATGTCTCCTGCATTAAACCTGTTCTCCTCAGTCCGTTGTTACCTCCTCCTCCTCCTCCTCGGATGATTGGAGGTGGTCCCGTCTACACTGTACATCGCATTATGGACTCCAGAAGGCGTGGTCGGGGATTCCAGTACCTGGTGGATTGGGAGGGCTATGGTCCTGAGGAGAGATGCTGGATTCCTCGGCGTCAGATTCTTGACGAGGACCTGCTCCATGACTTTTACCACCTCCATCCTGGTGCTCCGGGTTGTCCGCCCGGTGGCGTCCGTCGGAGGGGGAGTACTGTCAGGAATCCTGCTTCCTAGGTTCACTTTCTGCCTCAGTTTCTGTTTTCACCTGTGAGTCTGTGTTTTTCTGAGTTCCTGAACGCATCCTGTCTAGTTGCCTGGCGACTAAGCAAGGCGAGAGAATCTGCAATCACACTCACCTGTATCTCATCTGCAATCTGCACACCTGGTCCTGATCATCACCTCTCCACCATTTAAGCCGTGAACTGACATCCATTCCCTGCCGGATCGTTATCCTCACCATTTTGGAACCTGGAAGATTCTCTCCATCACCGTCTGGTCGTCTGCATCACCTTTATTACTGAGTCTGCACTAATCCGTCAGCCGACTCAATTCCACCCACTGCCTCACCAGCTGGATTCCCCCTGCTTCCACGTACCAAAACCAAATAAATAAATACTTATTTTTTTCCACTCAACTTACCTTGTCCTTGTCTGCTTTTGGGTTCCTGTCCTAGTGAAGCGTGACAGTGAGCAAAAGACTTATCATTGAGACAGAAACAGAGGGAACTGTAAACAAATGGACATATTATCAAAGAAATAAAAGACCAATAGTTTACGACTACACAAATGTTTTGTTTGCAAGTTTTAAGTTTTACCTCCTGAGATGACAATTATTTTGCTTGAGTTACTGATTTTTGTTTGAAACTTGAGAAGTTTTGCTTGGAATTAAAGGCACAAAAATAATCCCATAGAAATCCTGTGTCCATAGCAACGTAAACTCTGTAGCTAATCCAACCCTCCATCTTTCCCTCAACATCTTCCCCTCTTGCAGCGAATACATTTCTGGCAAAAGCCACTGGCCCAGGGGCATTTTATCCATCTTACAAGCTGTGGTAGTAGCCGTATATTTTATTAGTCGGGTGCTGCCGTGCTATCGCTAGCTATAGATGGACAACATTAGCTGAGGCGTTGTTAAGTGAGCTAGCGGGCTATCAGCTGCTCTAATTCACATTAAACTGAATATTTCCGTTGATGATGAAGTGAGACAAGGTGAATGGGACTTCTTTGGGAATATTTATGTTAACGTTTCTGTCCTCATTCATCTTGTTTCCTTCTTGCACAGCCGCTGCAGTTGACACACCTGTAAACACGATGTTGCAATGTAACATTAACTAATTAACGTTGTCCCTACAGCTTAAGTTACTGTGTAGCGATCATAGACCATATATAAAGATGTAGCGATCATAGATCGTATATAAAGATGTAGCATCACTGTGTCCACGTTCGGACACCACTCGCTGCTATTGGCTATTCGGACACTTCCGACCTGACGCACTTTCCGGTCTTTTCGCGGTACTTTACGTTTACGATCATCACCAAAAATGTTTATTTATTTATGTGTTTAATTAGTATATGAAAGTGACGGCTAACTTGAGTACTTTAACCGGCTCTTGTAAAGTAAAAGCTAATACGATATACCGTTACAAAGGTAAGAAGTAATACTTTAGTTTTGCACCATTAAATTAACTAAAAACATTACAAGATAATTTATATTCGTATTTGAACAGATATTTTGATAGAACGTTAGCCAAAAAGTGTCCGAACGTAGACACAGTGAAGCTAGCGATAGGTGCTCATCAGATCTGCTGTTATTGTCGGACTAATAATAATAAAATAATAAAAAAATCATAATTCCACATAACACTAATAGGGACACCTAGAACATGCCAGTGCATATCTATTCAAAGAGGCATGCTTTTTTTATTTTTTTTTATTTAAACTGACTAAAACTAATACACTAATATTAGTAGTGATAGCATTCCACTGTTTTGAATAAATAATGGGGGGGTTTAGCTAAACCATAACCGAAAAAATAAAAGCTCAATAAGTTTTATTTTTTCAATATTATTGCAATAGTGGAGAAAAGAGCTTGTTTAGGGGCGGCATCTAGCTCACCCATTAAGAGCGTGTGCCCCATGTAGGCTGAGGTCTTTGCAGCAGCCCAGGTTCAAGTCCGACCTGCGGCCCTTTGCTGCGTGTCACCTTTCCTGACTATCCACTGTCACTCTGAAATATAGGGAAAAAAGAAAAAAAGAGCTTGTTATATAAAGTGGTTATATTGTTGTGGTTTTTATTTCTAGCTGTTATTTTACTGCAGTACTGCAGGCCATCTCTGTGCTAGGGGTCTCAATCTCTAAAGCGAAAGAACAACCAGCAAAGACGTGTGCAGTGGGCATTTTTACAGGATTACAGCAGCTATAGATGATTAACTTTTTCACTCTTTTTTTATTTTTATTTTTTAGAGCCCATTTTTTAGAGCCCATAGTTATTTAGTGTCCTTCTGTGGAACACGTACATCATCGACACCTCTGTGCAGAAGGGGGGAGTCCCAAAGATGCCAGGATGCGTCAAGCATACAGGAGTTGTCACCCAGCTGTTACGTGTGGCACGTGAAGGTAAAGGGGATCTGGCAGTCCTATGGCTCAAAGTTCGCCAATGCCTACGGGTCAATCCTGCATAGGCTGGTAGAAACCTCACTTGACCGACACCACGTTCCAGACAAGATCAAGAACCTCATACTGGACTATTACAATTCTTTCAGTTTGAGAGTCACCTCTGGAGCGGAAACATCTGCATTTCATCGGTTTGAGAAGGGCAGTATCACTGGATGCACTATTTCTGTGATATTGTTTGCCTTGGTCTTCTCCAGGAACCATCACCTTATCGTGGTGGAGAGGTTTGTGTGTCCCTATGAACCTGAGGGCTGTGTTGTCTGGAGCTTTGTGCTCCTGGTAGGGTCTCCCAAGGCAAAGTGGTCTCAGGTGAGGGGCCAGACAAAGAATGGTTCAAAAATCCTATGAAAAATCGAGGAAGGGATGAAGTGACCCTGCCCGGAGGAAGCCCGGGGCCCCCGTCTGGAGCCAGGACCAGATGGAGGGCTCGTCAGCGAGCGTCTGGTGGCCGGGTTTGCCACGGAGCCCGGTCGGGCACAGCCCGAAAAAGCTACGTGGCGGACATCTCTCCATCCCATGGGCCCATCACCTGTGGGAGGAACCGCTGGGTTCGGGTGCGCTGCCACATGGGTGGCAGTGAAGGTCAGGGGGCCTCGACGGACCAGACCCGGGCAGCAGAGGCTGGCTCTGGGGGACGTGGAATGTCACCTCTCTGTGGGGGAAGGAGCCGGAACTTGTGCGGGAGGTGGAGCGCCACCGGTTAGATCTGGTGGGGCTTACCTCTACGCACAGTCTTGGTTCTGGAACCATACTTCTGGATAGGGGTTGGACTCTTTTCTTCTCCGGAGTTGCCCAGGGTGTGAGGCGCCGGGCGGGTGTGGGGATACTCACAAGCCCCCGGCTGAGCGCCGCTACGTTGGAGTTTAACCCGGTGGACGAGAGGGTCGCCTCCCCTACGCCTGCGGGTTGTGGGGGGGGAAAACTCTGACTGTTGTTTGTGCATATGCACCAAACAAGAGTTCAGAGTATTCGGCCTTCTTGGAGACCTTGAGTGGAGTCCTGCATGGGGCTCCAGTCGGGGACTCCATAGTTCTGCTGGGGGGACTTCAACGCGCACGTGCAATGATGGAGACACATGGAGAGGCGTGATTGGGAGGAACGGCCTCCCTGATCTAAACCAGAGTGGTTGTTTGTTGTTGGACTTCTGTGCTAGTCATGGATTGTCTATAACGAACACCATGTTCGAACATAGGGATGCTCATAAGTGTACTTGGTACCAGAGCACCCTAGGCCAAAGGTCAATGATCGATTTTATAATCGCTTTCATCTGATCTGAGGCCATATGTTTTGGACACTCGGGTGAAGAGAGGGGCGGAGCTGTCAACCGATCACCATCTGGTGGTGAGTTGGGTCAGGGGGTGGGGGAAGACTCTGGACAGACCTGGTAAGCCCAAACGGGTAGTGCGGGTAAATTGGGAACGTCTGAGGAGGCCCCTGTCCGACAGACTTTCAACTCACACCTCCGGGCGGAGCTTTTCGTGCATCCCTGTGGAGGCTGGGGGCATTGAACCTGAGTGGACAATGTTCAAAGTTTCCATTGCTGAAGCTGCGGTGAGGAGCTGTGGTCTTAGGGTCTTAGGTGCCTCAAGGGGCGGTAACCCACGAACACCGTGGTGGACACCGGTGGTCAGGGAAGCCGTCCGACTGAAGAAGGAGTCTTTCCGGGATATGTTATCCCAGACGACTCCGGAGGCAGTTGCAAGGTACCGAAGGGGCCCTGAAGGGCTGCAGCCTCTGCCGTGAAAGAGGCAAAGCAGCGTGTGTGGGAGAAGTTCGAGAAGACATGGAGAAGGACTTTCGGTCGGCACCAAGGTACTTCTGGAAAACCGTTCGCCACCTCAGGAGGGGGAAGCGGGGAACCATCCAAGCTGTGTACAGTAAGGATGGGACGCTGTTGACCTCAACTGAGGAGGTAATAGGGCGGTGGAAGGAGCACTTTGAGGAACTCCTAAATCCGACTAATACGCCCTCTATGGTAGAGGCAGAGCTGGAGGATGAGGGGGGGATTGGCATCAATTTCCTGGTGGAGGTTGCTGAGGTAGTTAAACAACTCCACAGTGGCAAAGCCCCAGGAATTGATGAGATCCGTCCCAGAAATGCTTAAAGCTCTGGGTGTGGAGGGGTTGTCTTGGTTGACACGCCTCTTCAACATTGCGTGGAAGTCTGGGACGGTGCCTAAGGAGTGGCAGACCGGGGTGGTGGTTCCCTTTTAAAAAAGGGGGGACCAGAGGGTGTGTGCCAATTACAGGGGTATCACACTTCTCAGCCTCCCGGTAAAGTCTACTCCAAGGTGCTGGAAAGGAGGGTTCTGGCCGATAGTCGAATCTCAGGTTGAAGAGGAACAATGCGGATTCCGTCCTGGTCGTGGAACAACGGAACAGATCTTTACTCTCGCAAGGATCCTGGAGGGAGCCTGGGAGTATGCCCAACCAGTCTACATGTGTTTTGTGGATCTGGAGAAGGCGTATGACCGGGTGCCCCGGGAGATACTGTGGGAGGTGCTGCGGGAGTACAGGGTGAGGGGGTCCCTTCTCAGGGCCATCCAATCTCTGTACGACCAAAGCGAGAGCTGTGTCCGGGTTCTCGGCAGTAAGTCGGACTCAAGCTTTCAGGTGAGAGTTGGCCTCCGCCAGGGCTGCGCTTTGTCACCAATCCTGTTTGTAGTATTTATGGACAGGATATCGAGGCGTAGTCGGGGTGGAGAGGGGTTGCAGTTCGGTGGGCTGGGGATCTCATCGCTGCTTTTTTGCAGATGATGTGGTCCTGATGGCATCATCGGCCTGTGACCTTCAGCACTCACTGGATCGGTTCGCAGCCGAGTGTGAAGCGGCTGGGATGAGGATCAGCACCTCTAAATCGGAGGCCATGGTTCTCAGCAGGAAACCGATGGAGTGCCTTCTCCAGGTAGGGAATGAGTCCTTACCCCAAGTGAAGGAGTTCAAGTACCTTGGGGGTCTTGTTCGCGAGTGAGGGGACAATGGAGCGGAGATTGGTCGGAGAATCGGCACAGCAGGTGCGGTATTACATTCAATTTATCGCACCGCTAGACTTTAAAAGAGAGCTGAGCCAGAAGGCAAAGCTCTCAATCTACCGGTCAGTTTTTTGTTCCTACCCTCACCTATGGTCATGAAGGCTGGGTCATGACCGAAAGAACAAGATCCAGGGTACAAGCGGCCGAAATGGGTTTCCTCAGGAGGGTAGCTGGCGTCTCCCTTAGAGATAGGGTGAGAAGCTCAGTTATCCGTGAGGAGCTCGGAGTAGAGCCGCTGCTCCTTTGCGTCGAAAGGAGCCAGTTGAGGTGGTTCGGGCATCTGGTAAGGATGCCCCCTGGGCGCCTCCCTAGGGAGGTGTTCCAGGCACGTCCAGCTGGGAGGAGGCCTCGGGGGAGACCCAGGACTAGGTGGAGGGATTATATCTCTAACCTGGCCTGGGAACGCCTCGGGATCCCCCAGTCGGAGCTGGTTAATGTGGCCCGGGAAAGGGAAGTTTGGGGTCCCCTGCTGGAGCTGCTACCCCCGCGACCCGACCCCGGATAAGCGGATGAAGATGGATGGATGGATGGATGTTTGCCTTGGTGATGAATATGCTGGTTAACAGAGGTGGAGTGCAGAGGCCCCCTCCCCAAGTCAGGCATACGGCAGCCCCCCATCAGAGCATTTATGGATTATCTGATGGTGATCACAACATCGGTTCCCGGGTGCAGATGGATCCTCCAAAGGCTCGAGCATCTCATCAACTGCTTCCCGAGCTTTCCATCCAACCTCTTCGGCTGGAGCCTGGCAGACACACTACAGTGCCCACTCTGCCAGAGAGGAGGTTCATTGGAGCACATCTTGAGCTGTTGCCCAAAAGCACTGGGAAATGGGCGCTACTGTTGGCGCCACGACCAAGTGCTGAGAGTCATTGCAGAGGTCATCAGCACTGGGATCGCTTGCAGTAGAAACCAGCAACCAGCAAGACAGAACATTGCCTGGCTGCTCGCAACAGCACGGGACTGGCAGCTGAAGGTCGACCTAGGGAGACAGCTCAAATTCCCAGAAAACATCGCAGTGACCACGCTTAGGCCAGACACTGTCCTGGTGTCAGAAATAACAAGGCAAGTGGTCTTGCTGGAGTTGACTGTTCCCTAGGAAGACAGGATGGTGGAGGCTTTCGAGAGGAAGAGGGCCAAGTACGAGGAGCTGGCAGGCGAATGCCGAAGCAAGAGGTGGAGGACCCGGGGCAATCCCATCGAGGTCGGGTGCAGAGGATTCGTCGGCCAGTCACTCATCAGGGCCCTCAAGATGCTTGGAGGGAAATCCGTCAAGAACATCACAGACGCTGCCGAAAAGGCGTCAAGATGGCTGTGGATCAAGCGGGGCGATCCGTGGATCATACAAGTTACTCAGACACAAGCCAGGGCCTGATCAATCCTGGCTGGGTCGCCTGGGCGAGGGTGTATGATGTTGTGAGACCCGAAACACCCAATGAACCCAGGATACATCACTGATGATGTGTCTGAGTTGCACCAGAGGTGTATGTTAAGAACTAGTTGTCGGGGTGTACAGACCATTTCAAACAATATATAAAAAAATTGTATATTGGAAATATTTATCAACCCTGCCTTTAAGTAACATTGTTCACATTCATAATGGTGGACTTAACTTCATATGAATATTATGAAACTTTTGTCCCATTTGCTGATTGTTGCAGATGAAAGTGCGTCGACAATTCTGTGGATCATTGATAGTTGTCCGTGGTGAATCTTGCAGGCTTAGCGAACAATATTCCATTTTCCAAACTGCGCAACCAGAAACTGGCATACATTGATGTATGTCTTAATTTATATTAATTAATAATAAATAATAGTTGTAGATGTAATCTTAGCCCCCTGCCCCTCACATACTTAGCTACGTCCCTGCATCAAGGCAAAGACTGGAGCGACTAAGCCCCCGAGCCTCTATAGGTGAAGTCAGTTTCCCCAGGTGGAGTTTAAACACACATTTAATTTAAAGTTACATTTTTAATAAATGTAATGTATGCTGAAGGCGACTCAGCATCATAGACAGTATATAAGAATGGACCAACAGATCCTGTTGCTCTGGACGGAGACCAGTGAAGGCCATTAGAAGCACTTTTCCGGTGAGCGCCGAGCGTTACTGCGCAGCCTCCAACTGAGAGAGACGACGTAAATGTGACGTGAGCAACCTGTCTGAAAGTTGTAAGCCTTCTGGTAGCTGTGCCAAGAGAAATCTCAATCATTCCCAATCTTGCAGAGACGGAGAGCGTAGGTATATGTAAGGAGATAACAGGGACACAGACTAATTATTGCTAACTAAAATGCTAGTTAACATTAGTAATTAAACTTAAACAGCTAATGTAAGTCGAAACTGTCTGCAAGCTTCTCCTGTACTATACGGTAATTCCTCTACTATGCGACAGTAAGTCCCGTGGTTATGACACAATCGTTGGCCTATTTTTACAAAAACGTCTGCTATGGAGCCATAACGTGAGGTACAAGGTAATGGAGCCTTTTATACATTGTTGTGTTTCTTTAGAAATAAACATTGGACAAATAGTCTTTAAACGCTTCAGATGTAAAGTTATTCGCTGTCAAAGTGACGTCAAAATGAATGGCAGTCAATGGAATGCTAACGGTGGGTGAGTGCTTATTACCATCAAAATGGCACCATAGGAGGTTCGGGTAGTGAGTACCCCCTTGCTCAGCATCAACAACAGTGTTTAGCCAAAAAACGTTAGCCAAAAGTCAAATTGAGCATTCTGCCCTTTGATTAGTTTTGATTTTAGTAAAGACAAGAACAGCATAATACAAAATATTATAAGCTGGCATGTTTGAATTAATAAAGTTTACAGAAGGTCGCCGTTTCAGTGGCGTTACGTTACAACACACTTGTTGCTCACAGTGCTTGCTGAAAAATCCACTTCCTCTCACATATCACGGCAATAAGGCTGCACAAATTAAACCAGGTGACATCCTTTACTGTCAAACTGGGAAAACAACAAATAAAATGGAATTAAGAAGTCTAAACTGTTATAAATCCCTTCTGATTTTATGTTTGTTAGGCTATTTATTAGCTACAAGGCCAGGGCCCTACAGTGTAATGTAATACAAGGATAACCTGAGCTTTTCACATCTTGACTTTTGCAGGCCAGAGTAGCTGGAGATATTAGCTGAAGCGTAAAAGTGGGGATATTGCCAGCTAAGAAAATTCTGAGTAGTGCACAGGAGAAAGAGGAGGGAAATGAAGGAGTAGGCAGTAAACTGGAGAGATCAGGCGGGTCAGAGCAGAGTAGGTCTAGACCACACTCTATAATTTACAAAGACCCAACAATTCCCCCAAGAGCAAGCATTTGGTGCAACAGTGGCAAGGAAAAACTTCCTTTTGGGCAGAAACCTCAGACAGACCCAGGCTCTTGGTGGGCAGCCATCTGCTGCTGCCGGTTGGGACAAAGAGACAGATACTGATATACAGATATAGAAAATTATCATTGATAATAATTATAGCAGTTGGTATGATGAACGGTGGCAATTATAGTAACAATAAAGATAATGGAACTATGACTAGAAATAATAGTTTTAGCAGTTCAGGGCGTAGCAGGGTGTTATAGTAGGGCTTAGCAGTACATATGGTGGTTCCCATGTACCGTCTTCCCCTGCCACCCTGCCAAAATCTCTCGCTACCCCTTTGCCAACCCATGTAAAATTTTCTAAATCCGCCACTGCAGAGACCCAACAATTGCCCTTACAAGCAAGCATTTGGTGCGACAGCGGCGAGGAAAACTTCCTCACCGCGAGATAAAGTATAATTAGGTTTCACAGAAATCCATCCGATAGTTGTTAAGATATTAAATTTAAGATATTGAATTCTTTACCAAAGCAGTGGACAAATGACCAATCAACACTGATGTTGATTGCTGAGTGAGCACACCTGTGTTCAGCTCCCTGGATAAAGAAGGGAGGAGACCCAGCCACTTGGCCGTTCTACTGCTCTCTATTTCTTTGTTGTGCTGGCTGGCAGCAGACAGTGCTGTCCAGAGCATGTGCAAGTAGGTTTTACTCATTTTTTCTCAAAAAGAGGGTGTTTATTTTGTGCTGTGGCTTTGTTAGGAATTTAATCTTGGCTTTGTCATTAACTAATGCTGTTGTTCTGTTTTATTGTAGATAGGCCTCTGCCTGACCGTGGTAAGCTCGCTTTTGTTTGCGGTTTTCATCTTCCTTGGAGCAGTGTCTCACATTTTCTGTTTGTATTGTTAATAAATTATACAGATAATTTTGTTACAAGCACCTCCCATCCTTCCTTTGGTTACTCTGATTTCTAGGAATGTAACACACTTGATCCTGTGACAAGCTTATACAGCAATCAGAGTTAATCACAAGACATATTCACTAAGTGATTTAATTCAAAATAATGTGGTAAAACAAAACATTTAGGGGTCGGGGAAAAACTCGATAAAGCATAGTATCGCAATATTTTCCTTGGCCATACTGTATTGATACACAGACGCCAAGTATTGATCTATTATTATATGTGTTGGTCAGTTTGTCTGCTTGACAATTCCATTTTGCAGCAAAAAAAACGAGAAAATAAGATGGACAAAAATATTGTATGGTGACATAAGTATCGCAATTATGTCGTATCATGAGGCCTCTGGTGATTCCCACCCCTAGTAACATTACCCTTGCTGATCCATGGTAAGTAAGAAGGACAGGGGACCGTCACATTCCCAGGAGATGAATGGGGCCAACACACAAACATGTCAAACGTTCCTTTACAGTAGATTTCTGTGAAACAAGAAAAAATTTGATTTTTACAGAGGTCATAACAATCAAGAAAATTAACATTAGAACACTTGACAGGAGGTTCACAAGTCTGGTCTATTACCGCATGCATCTTTGGCAGGCAGTAATGGGTCACGGCTACACTGGCCCGCCCACTTTACCTACTGGCCCGTCCAGCCAAGTTTGATCGTTTTGTTATGAAAAATATCCATATGTATGTATGAATGCACAAGGGATATGTTACATGTGCGATTTCTGTCTGATGTATGCTATGTCATGCCGTATGTTAACACATTCTCTGTTGTTTGGGTTTATGTTCAGCTGCCACTTTGTGCAATAAAATGGTTATTATTAACATTGCTGTGCACTGTAGGGCCGATGCTGCTGGTTCTACCAGTGCAAATATATTTTAGCCTGAATAGGAATAGACAGGTTTTGTCTATACTGTGCCCAAGCCACTGTCACAAGGTGGTAACAAATACCTGTGCAAGCGAGTGATCATGAGGTAAAGGGTCAGAGAGCACAGGCAGCCATAGCAAGGAGCAATCATTATTTTACTTCAAAAGGGCAAACAGCCATGGTTCTCTTTATATGCTAGAAGCAACAAGACTACAAAGCTGATTCTAAATTTGCTGCGTTAATCATGATCGATCACTGTGACAGCAAGGTGACTTTTAAGCTGAAATATTGAGTGGATTGGCCATGCTTTTTCAATCAGCAATATAGGAATAACACACAGGAAAAACAGGTGTATTTTCCCAACTTTCTGTCTTTTTGGGTTCGGGTACGAATTTTTGGAACCTAAAGGCCTCTACTCACCAGTTTCTGAGAGTGCGCCTGTTGCCAGAGTTCTGTTGCAGTTCTCCCAGTATTCGGTCCGTTTTGCTATAAGACTTTCAAGTACTGAGCCTTTTGCCTGCATGTTGATATAAAAAGTGAGAGTAAAGTTTGATTTCATTATCAAATGCTTATATGATGGTGTCATGAATAATATCTTTGACCTCCTTGAAATCAAAGTGGAACCATTTGGACTTAAGATGTCTTAAAAACCAGTTTGACGACAGTAAATGCAGTACCGAGGTGATTTATTGAGTTTATATAATAAAGTAATATGCTCTAGACTTGAAAATGTAATAAGAAGCAAGGTTGATGCATGATATGAAATAAGGATGCTATTGTACCAGCATTTTGAAATTTTGAAATTGGCATCAGATTGACTGAGAACAAAAAATAATAAATTCTAGAAAAGCTGTAGTAGCCATAAATGCTGGAGTAGCAGGGAAATGTTAGCTGGTTAGAGTGTTTGCTTCTCCATGCATCTACCAGATTAAAATATTGTGTGCAGCCAGGGAGTGAGCGGTGTCAACCCCAGATGATCTATCTAATTTGGGTCGGAGTTTACAGTTGAAGTCCCCACCTATGATAAATTCACCAGGCAAAGCAGCTAGCACCAAAAAAAGTGAGTTTGAGGTAAAAGAGGCTTAGAACATCTGACTGGGCCATCTTCTCCTCATCCTAATCACATCCTCTGGAGTCAAATGAAAAAGTCTCCTGTAGAAAAGTTATTTTGGCTTTTAGCTGCCTGAGCCTATTTATAAACTGTTTTAGCGTAACAATCTTATTTAGTCCTCTCACGTTCCAGGACGTAAACTGGAGATCAGAAGCCATAGATAAAAAATGTCACATCATTAATGCCCTAATGGATAAATAAGAAATGGCTGTAAACGTAAAAACACACATAGGATTAAACCAAAAGAGTAAGTAAAACCACACACAATGCTAAAGAAACACAGAAAAACAGAGTGTACTTCCCCAACTGAAATACACCCAACCATCCCAAGTACATACGTCCAAAGGGGCTCAGAACTAAGCCTAATTACGGAACTGCGCCTCTCCACCTGAACAGCCATCTTGGGAGGAACAGCATCCCTAAGGCCGTTTCACATTGTATGCGGCATGCGCTGCGCTCGCCGCTTGGTTGTCCTATTCCCAACTATATTTGTTGTGCTCGCCGCCGGGCTCAGCGCAAGTTTACGTCATACATGCGCCAATATTTGAATGCACGTCAAGTCTGCGTCCGGTGTTTACATCAGACGTGCAGTACATGCGACATTGTGTAGTGATTTGGTGGTCTGTCTTTGAAACAAAAGAAAGCCTTGGCACTTGCCCTGGTTGTGAGGAGAAGACAGAGGAAGGCAGCAGGAAGAAGAGTGTGGGTGCACGAGACCCTCAGGTCCAGAGAGCAGTTGGGGGAATTCCGGCTGGTGAAGGAGCTCCGCTTTCACTGTGACCGGTTCCAGGGGTACTTTCGGCTCAACAGGGAGCAATTTAACAGTCAGCTGACGACGGGCCTACGATTTCCCGGATGCGAACAACATTCCGAAAGCCCATTTCTACAACGGAGCGTCTGGCTATTTGTCTCTCCCTGACGTGTGGCTCCAGACAAGACAGTATGGAAAAGTACTTCCAAGTCTGCCTCTGCGCCACTTTTTTGTCTCCTCTCCTTTATGTACCTGTCCCTTAGGTTCGTCCAGCTTTTCTTACACTCCTCCTCTAAATAGATGAAGACGTGTGGATTATTTCTAAATAAAATGTTGCATTTCAACACTGTGTCATTGCATGTTTATATACTAAAGTAAGAGGTCTGCAGTCATTGCAGTTGGGTATAATAAAACTAAGATATGAGCCTACATTCATACATGCATGATTCATTCTCTGGAAAACACTTTGTTTAATGCATATGTGCAATTTATTCCTCCAAAACTGGAGCTTACACATTTGGAAATGGGTAGTTATTCTGTGTAAAGGCCATATACCTACCTATATACCTAAATGTATATAGGTAGGTTCTTCAATGAAAATGAACATGACTTGTGTCAATCAGTCCAAACATATTTTACATCATATAAAACATACAAATAAAATATTATTATTGTGTAATAACAACTGAGTGTAAATTGTAATTTCCCCATTGGGGATCAATAAAGAGTATAAATTATAATTTTTTTTATAAAAAATACAAATATATCCTACAAATACCTGTATGGAGCTGTATAATCAACTTGGTATTTGGTTTTCGCAGCTCACAACAGTAGGCTACAGTTCTTCTCAGTTGCTTTGGCGCATTTCTCAGATCAGAGATGACAATAATGTGTAACTTTGTCACATAGGGAATAGTGCTACCTTTCATGTGCATTGTTCATTAGACTATACTTACAGAGTGAAATGTTAAATATGGACAACACAAAGCAGTTTCACTATCTTGGTATAAACAATGGCATAAGGACTTGTCAGTTTGATTCATTGGTATAAATACTTGCTTTGGACACAAACAAAAGATTTCCAGCAAGATGCACCATTTTTCAGGTCAGTCACTATGCGGTGCAGTTTACACCAATTGTTTTAAGAAATGCACTCACTGTTGTGCAAATGCAATTATGATTTGACAAATGCACCAAAGTAACTGAGAAAAAATGTAACATAGGATTGTATTTCAGTGGCGACATATATGTTGATTTCACATGGCTAAAACAAACCTGAATGATTTAAATTAAGAGGCTACAATAATCTACACAGCTGGCATTTATGGTGAAATATGCTTCTACAGCATAGTTTTGCGTCCGAGGTCTCTGTACGACCTCGAACTTGTGTCGTAGCCTATACAGCTCTGGGAGATCGCTGACGGCCAAAATCAACCTCTCGTCCATGTTCCGTATGTGGATCCACGTGTATTCTGTGTTTTTTGTTTGTTTTTCAGACACTTGAATGCACGTCACAGCGCACTGCGGCCGCTCTTACGCGTGCCGCCGTCAAAGTTCAACATGGCTTCGGCCAGCCGCAAAATGCTGCTTGCGCTGCGCTTTGTCTGCCCCGCCCTAATGTCTTTCACCTGTTCCTCAGCCCTTGTGTCACCTGTCCCTTTTTCACCCTCGTTTACTTGTGTATTTAGTCTGTGTGCTTTCTGTGTCTGTTGCTGGTTTGGCATCTGTCTTTTGTGAAGAGGGCTGTCCTGTGTGGTGCTGTGTTTTTGTGCTCCTCGATTTTTTTTTTTCTCCCGTCCCTTCCGTGTTCCTTTTTCTTTTAGATTATTTTCTCCTGCTTACACGTTTGTAAGTCTCTTTGTGTTTCATTAAACTATTATTTATTCAAACTGCTGCTCACTCCTCGCCTTCCTGCACTTGGGTCCAAGCCTCCATCCTGACAGTCCTGACAGTATTAAGGTTCATTACAAGAGCAGGCAACAGCAAAGGAAACTATGCCACACTGTGCATGTTTTCTATGCTACTAGTTTGACGTATATATTTAGAATAACTAACTGCACCAAGGAGACGAAAATAGTTCCAAATGGCAATAAATCATTGTAATTCTTTTTATGTTATTAGAATGAAAAACACCAGTCTTCACACTCAACTGAAAAGGGCTGTTGCTGCAAAAAATACTGATACTGCAAAAAACAATGAAAAACCACTAAGGGAGGGCTTTCTCTATCATTTAAAGATCTACCAGCATTCACAATCTTAATGGATAGTTATTAAATGAGGAGCCTATGATCAAAATTATGAAGTTATTGTTTAAGGCAGGACACTTTTTCTGTTTTTCATGGTTGTCGCAGTCAATTTTGAGATGTTGGACTACTTTGCTTCCATGCTTTCTTTTACTTTAATGGAAAGAAAACTTCCAAAATATACATTTAGATGATGTTTGTTTTAGGCCTACTACCCTCCATCTGTTTGAATCTGTAGCTTTCTTCTAAATTAACTAAACAAGCTAATCTGCATTTTGAAACATTTCAACATTTCAGGGGAAAAGACTCTTAATGTAAGTCATTACCTGGGTGTTCTGTGGTGATGTATTTATTTTCTTTATCCTATTTACCTGCAGTGCCTTGTCAAAAGTATGCAAATTAGCGCATTTTAATTAGTAAATGCCTAATTTGCATATCAATGTGGTGATTTTGATAATTGTGATATTTTGATTTTTTTCATTCAATAAATATTTGTTTGACAGGAAAGCTGTGCGCAAACAGGAATATATATTCATTTATTTAAAAAAATTTAAAAACACCCCAGCACCTTCTCTCGAGGAAGACAAAGAGCAGCTGCTCAATCCCCCATTGATTTGTCTGTGTACACGTGCCTGGTTACTATAAACATTTTCCCTTAAGTTACAAGACCAAACTCATACCTTTATTCATAACAACATAATTTATGGCATCAAGGCAACATCTTATATATCATAATTATTATTATTACATGAGGGATGTTTAGGGGGAGATAGCAGGTCAACAGTAGATCCCACATGTAATTAGTATAAAGCATCTGAAGGCTAAACCTGAAGATTAATTTGGAATGCAGTTCAGCACTGTGTCAAGTTTTTCTAGTCATAAATCATCATTTGTCTAATAAGTTGCAGCAGTCTTTGGGTTGATATCACTTGTTACACAGATTTGTTGCACAATTTAACTATTTTTTGATATTTGTCAAAAGCCGCTCAAAAATTCCACATTTAGACACTAAGACATTGAGGAACATCATAGATATCATAGTGTGATTTGGTATCAAAAACCTTTGCCATTTGGAGATTTTTATAAGAATTGCATTTTTCAGCAATTAGATAGTGAGCACTTCTGTGGTATCTATAAAACCCATTTTTATTAAGATATCTTAAAGTGCGAGGTCAAGGGACAAAAGGGCCATGGCAGTTTTTCCTTTACCAAAATTGAGCCTGCTACAGCCTTTGAAAGACAAAAAGTTGGCCAGACCTGCCGGCAGGCTGTAGGAGTGTTAGGTTAATGATGTACAAAGTGGATTTAATCAAATAATTATAGGATTTTACTGTAAACCACTATTTCACTACATTTGCAGCCTCTGAATGGATGATGATGTGTAATGGATGTTGCAATATTTGCCTCCGTGTGGTGGGAGCATTTAATAAGGAGCACCTTTATTTACAGAGAGGACATTTTTTCCTGTGTGCATACAGTAATTAATACAGTTAATTAATCAACCTGGCTTTCTGCGTTAGTGTCATGTCCACAGCAATGCAAACACACCTTTTTCATTAATCTTGATAAGTCTGTGGGTGCGTCTTTGACTAAAGGTTGTTGTAATTGGCAGCTATTATTAATTTAAGATCAGTCATGAATTATGATTCTTACTTAATTTGCTGTCATTAGTAAGGCAAATCATCTCTGTCTGTCAGCTGCCATCTTTGTCATTTATAATTCAGTGTCAGGGCAAAGGACAATAGCTTTCCTATTTTGGACATATACTCCCAATATTCACACCCCTAAACTCTGCAACCTCTGTGTGTCTGTTTGGCTGCCTGGTGGCTCATCGGCCACCTGTGTCACAAAGACTTTTTATGGGAGCCAGCTGACAAGGGACGCTTTAATTTGCGGAGGCTTATCTTGTCAAGACTGTCCAGAGCGGTACTACCAATGAAGGAATGACAGGAGGTGCTGTCTCCCTATCTTATCTGTTGTCTCCCATGAGACTAAATTTGCTTAAAATGCAGCCATAGACTCTTAATTTACTTGTTAATTCACTGTAGTAAGTTGAAAATAAAAGAGAATTTGCACAAAACTAATAAGTACTCTGGGATTTTGTTTTATTTTTTGTGTTTCTTTCATCCCTTGAGAAAAACATCCCTCCCATTGGATTTCCAAAACTGCAAAACTGCAACTTTCAGGCAATGATCTTAGAAGTAGATACTCTAGAAAATGCAAATGAGCAGTAGGACCTCCTGTAGCCCAAACTTCATATAAAAAAGACTAATTTAAGATATTAAAAAAAGAAAAGAAAAATCCACTAAATGCTGTTTTTTAATGTTGATTTCCCCATAGCCATCTGTCACTAGGGTCTTTGCTGTGTTTTATGAGAAATACGATGTGTTATATTGCCACATACAGTAAATCAGATGGAGAATTCTTTTGTGAAGCCAAGTGCTGTTGAAAAAATATTTATTTAAAATCAAAGGTTGAAGAGTTAGATACTTTAGACCATGTGGCATAAGTCTGTTTGTGTCAGACAGCACCAGTTAGTTGGTGACTGGCTGTAAAGTCCAAAGTTAAATAAGACATGAATGCATAATAATTTAAAAAGTTTGAATTTGTGTGTGCATACATGTGTACCTTAAGTAATAATTTACCTTGTGGTTGAGGATAACAAAGAAGAATGCAAGCAGGAATGTGTGTCCTGCTGTAGTCCAGGTCCTCTTGTGCCAAGTTGGCAGTAGGGTTGGCATGGTGCTGTGTGTTTACATTGAAAGCAGCAGGTTTCTGGTTTCCTTAGCTGGTTTGTCACTTCATACCTCACCACTGCACTCGCTAGGCCTCCCACTCATCCTTGTTTAATCTCGCTTAATCCACTCAGCACAGCTCTCCTTGCTTCGCCACACGAGAAAACTCCAGAATAATCAGAAAATATATGAATTTGGAGAATGGTTTGCAAGAAAAGAAATTGTTCTTCTACAGGTTTTGATGCTTACCACTGTTGGTATCCCACAGTTTCCCTAATTCCTCAAACTCTTCTAGATCTTTTCAAACTATTTTAGAATCCAAGCTCTTACGTTTTGGTTCTTTCAATAAACTGATCCTTGACTTGTCAAAAATGACTTGTTAATGAAAGATTTTGTGTAGTAGGTTGTTATGGTAAAGAAGTCCTTGGCTGCAGTTCCAGTCGTCCTGTCCATGAAGACTCTGAATGAGGTGGATCTATCTGTACTCTCTAGACACACTATACAACTGAGCGCGCCTGCAGATCCTCACTGAGAGATCGCCCCTCCAGCCCTGTCCTCCCACAACAAATCAAGATAAGGACTGAGGAGAGCCAGCTACAAATTGGATTTAAAGACATAAATAAATACAAGCACATACATTAAAAAGCCTAATATATATATATATATATATATATATATATATATATATATATATATATATATATATATATATACATATATATATATATATATATATATATATATATATATACACACACACACACACACACACACACACACACACACACACACACACACACCAGCAAGTACCACATGTACTGTAGACAGAAAACGCTGACCCTCCCTCCCTACTGTTTAGCTCTCTCACACATTAACTGAGCATCACCCAGCAGTTTTGAGACTAATGGGGACCTAGTGTAAACTAACAGCAAGCAAACGCAGCCAAGGAAATGGGAAAGCAGAGAGCAAAAGTTGCCTGCACAAGCCTATTGTGACCTGCATGATGCTGTCTAACTACATACTGTATTTCAGGCAAAACTATTTCATTGCTTGGATGCAAGGAATGGAAGTGTGAATAATAACAACATTATTAGTTGATTGTTGAATCTATTTGTTTTTTAAAGCAGCATAATTGTTTTGGCCACCTGTGGTGCTAAAAAAGCTTGTCTGACATTATCACCATGTGAAGTTGATATGTCTAACGTGATTAAGCCTATATAAAAGCTGCAGTATGTGATACTAATAGTAGGATTGTCATTACAAGCAACATATGTTACATTATACAGTCTATGTACATTACACATAGTGATTCAATGTAAAACTGGGATTGTGCAGCTCTAAGCCATTAGGCATTTACAGTAGAATTTTGTATTAGTAAAACGCATTTAAAAAAAGAATCATGGTCTAACAGTGAAAAGCAAATAGCAGCCAATATTTACACACATTTACACACCATTAAATCCGATTGACAAGGAAATTAGGGAAACAGGTTAAACACTTTCAAGACCATAGCAGCTCGCAGTATAAAGAGGCAGGTAAAATGAAAAGACTGAAGGCACAAACCTGAGCAAACATCATGTGGAATTGTAATTGTTTTTTTACAAATGGTGATATAGCTTTCAAATGTCCTTGTGGTATGGATGTGACAGAATCCATTGCTGAGAAAATATATAGTTTTATTATTGTGTTTCAGGAACACATAGTTGAGAATATACAGCTGTGACAGGGTCATACGTCCATATTCTGCGCCTAACTAAGAGGGTAAAGATAAGGTTTAAAGCAGAGAGAAAATACATACAGTATATAACAAAATTTCATTGTACTTTGAAAAGACTACTAAGATGGCACTAAATCATTTGAAGGGTTGGCCTTAGGGTTTTTGTAGGATTCACATTTATAGCTGGCTGTCGAGGAGGTAATGCGATAGTTCAAATGTGCCCATTTGAAACCCACATAATGGTTTTGATAGTCGAAACCTAACCCAGGGTTCATGTTTTCTTATGAAAGGTTATATTCATCAGACCCTAATTAGATAGAAACACAAAAGCCTACAGCTCAATCATAGCAGATTGGAAGTCCAAGCATTTGAACGGTAATCTTTAAAACTGAGTTATCAATATTTTCATATTAGCAAATTACTGTGTAAATTACAGTGTTTATCCTGTAAAAGGGTAGACTGGGTAAACCCAGCCCGGTCTGCCAGCGATTTGATTTCGCCCTGCAGCTCAGGCTGGAAACCTGTACGTTTATCTATTATTAAGTAGCCGTCCTAGACTAGCAATCCAGGCTTTTAGGATACTGGCTAGTGCAATGTTAGGTTAGCTCTACTGCCGAGCGCACAACTTAAATTATGTTGTACCAAAAATTCTTGCTCCTTAACATTTCAGTTGTTTGTGATTAGCTTGTTCAATAGGGCTATGAGTTCAATAACGCCGGCGTTCCGCTTTAAGGAAGACATGCTAGTTGGCGAAACTACTCCCTTTATGATTAAGTTTTCCATACATTTTTAAATGTTTCAAGTACTTTAAAACTAGACTATACTCCCTTGCTTTACAACATACTTATTACAACTACAACAGCTAGCTGCAACAGCTTATTTGCATAAAAACATGACCGGACCTCAAGAAATGTAAACAAATTTAGGTTATCAACATTCACATCAAAGAGCTCTTGTGATTCTGAAATGTGAGATTATTGTGTTTACAATGAATATAACCTAAAATTTTGTCCGAAATTAATAAAAATGTCTAAATCTATCCAAATTTGTTGTAGATTTACCATTTTGAAGTCTGAAAGTGCCAGAATTGAATTCAACATCCTCTAAAACCTCTTAAACCACTCTAAAAACTGATCACACAGTGAAAAATCTATTGGACGGTCAATCTGGACGATTCTGCTAATGATGCTAATTGTGCTAATTATGCAAATTGCTCAACATACAAAAATTAGCATCCCGCAGTTTTCTGTATGCTGTGGACCCATATTTCACATTTCTGCATTAAAACTTTGGTGTACTTAACATTTCCGGGTTCTCAATGGGGGTGTATGGGCTGGCTTCTAGACTATATCCTGCTTCCGTTACAGTTTTGCGGGGACCAATCACAAACTGGCTTATCCACCTGGCACGCTATTGGCAGGTTTAACATGATGACGATAGAGAAGCGACCAAGCAGCTTCTTGTTTACATTCAACATAGCGGCCTCCGAAGTGCACCCGTTGATGACGCTGTCGCTGCCATGTCACCCAGATCGTTGGTCTGATTGGTTGAAGGACTATCCAATTGCGTACAGAGTCATTTGAACTATGCCCGTTGATCACGCCTCTTGTGCAGTAGAAAATACAGAGCAGACTCCCCAGACTAATGTTCAATCTTAAAAGATTGAGCTTGGTGTGGTGATAGCCAGACTTGTAAAATTGGTCACTCATGAGAAACCCACAGAGAAGTAGCACCTGAATCTGCAGTTGCCTTTAACTCTACAATGTTTTAGCATATTTCAGGTCATTGTTTTGGTTTCTCACCATTCTCATTAAACTCGTTTCCAGCCGCAGCAGGCAGCTGTTTTCAGCAGATACAGATGTTACTAGTACAGCCACTTCAAGGTGTTACCGCGGCGACAGTAGGCGGGTGATTAAATGTTTAACAACAGTTTGTTTTGAGTTTTTCAAAGCAGCACCGCTCTTCTCCGGGAACCATCACCTTATCGTGGTGGAGAGGTTTGTGTGTCCCTATGAACCTGAGGGCTGTGTTGTCTGGAGCTTTGTGCTCCTGGTAGGGTCTCCCAAGGCAAAGTGGTCTCAGGTGAGGGGCCAGACAAAGAATGGTTCAAAAATCCTATGAAAAATCGAGGAAGGGATGAAGTGACCCTGCCCGGAGGAAGCCCGGGGCCCCCGTCTGGAGCCAGGCCCAGATGGAGGGCTCGTCAGCGAGCGTCTGGTGGCCGGGTTTGCCACGGAGCCCGGTCGGGCACAGCCCGAAAAAGCTATGTGGCGGACATCCCTCCATCCCATGGGCCCACCACCTGTGGGAGGAACCGCTGGGGTCGGGTGCGCTGCCACATGGGTGGCAGTGAAGGTCAGGGGCCTCGACGGACCAGACCCGGGCAGCAGAGGCTGGCTCTGGGGGACGTGGAATGTCACCTCTCTGTGGGGGAAGGAGCCGGAACTTGTGCGGGAGGTGGAGCGCTACTGGTTAGATCTGGTGGGGCTTACCTCTACGCACAGTCTTGGTTCTGGAACCATACTCCTGGATAGGGGTTGGACTCTTTTCTTCTCCGGAGTTGCCCAGGGTGTGAGGCGCCGGGCGGGTGTGGGGATACTCACAAGCCCCCGGCTGAGCGCCGCTACGTTGGAGTTTAACCCGGTGGACGAGAGGGTCGCCTCCCTACGCCTGCGGGTTGTGGGGGGGAAAAACTCTGACTGTTGTTTGTGCATATGCACCAAACAAGAGTTCAGAGTATTCGGCCTTCTTGGAGACCTTGAGTGGAGTCCTGCATGGGGCTCCAGTTGGGGACTCCATAGTTCTGCTGGGGGGACTTCAACGCGCACGTGGGTAATGATGGAGACACATGGAGAGGCGTGATTGGGAGGAACGGCCTCCCTGATCTAAACCAGAGTGGTTGTTTGTTGTTGGACTTCTGTGCTAGTCATGGATTGTCTATAACGAACACCATGTTCGAACATAGGGATGCTCATAAGTGTACTTGGTACCAGAGCACCCTAGGCCAAAGGTCAATGATCGATTTTATAATCGTTTCATCTGATCTGAGGCCATATGTTTTGGACACTCGGGTGAAGAGAGGGGCGGAGCTGTCAACCGATCACCATCTGGTGGTGAGTTGGGTCAGGGGGTGGGGGAAGACTCTGGACAGACCTGGTAAGCCCAAAGCGGGTAGTGCGGGTAAATTGGGAACGTCTGGAGGAGGCCCCTGTCCGACAGACTTTCAACTCACACCTCCGGCGGAGCTTTTTCGTGCATCCCTGTGGAGGCTGGGGGCATTGAACCCGAGTGGACAATGTTCAAAGTTTCCATTGCTGAAGCTGCGGTGAGGAGCTGTGGTCTTAGGGTCTTAGGTGCCTCAAGGGGCGGTAACCCACGAACACCGTGGTGGACACCGGTGGTCAGGGAAGCCGTCCGACTGAAGAAGGAGTCTTTCCGGGATATGTTATCCCAGACGACTCCGGAGGCAGTTGCAAGGTACCGAAGGGCCCGAAGGGCTGCAGCCTCTGCCGTGAAAGAGGCAAAGCAGCGTGTGTGGGAGAAGTTCGGAGAAGACATGGAGAAGGACTTTCGGTCGGCACCAAGGTGCTTCTGGAAAACCGTTCGCCACCTCAGGAGGGGGAAGCGGGGAACCATCCAAGCTGTGTACAGTAAGGATGGGACGCTGTTGACCTCAACTGAGGAGGTAATAGGGCGGTGGAAGGAGCACTTTGAGGAACTCCTAAATCCGACTAATACGCCCTCTATGGTAGAGGCAGAGCTGGAGGATGAGGGGGGATTGGCATCAATTTCCCTGGTGGAGGTTGCTGAGGTAGTTAAACAACTCCACAGTGGCAAAGCCCCAGGAATTGATGAGATCCGTCCAGAAATGCTTAAAGCTCTGGGTGTGGAGGGGTTGTCTTGGTTGACACGCCTCTTAAACATTGCGTGGAAGTCTGGGACGGTGCCTAAGGAGTGGCAGACCGGGGTGGTGGTTCCCCTTTTTTAAAGGGGGACCAGAGGGTGTGTGCCAATTACAGGGGTATCACACTTCTCAGCCTCCCCGGTAAAGTCTACTCGAAGGTGCTGGAAAGGAGGGTTCGGTCGATGAGTCGAATCTCAGGTTGAAGAGGAACAATGCGGATTCCGTCCTGGTCGTGGAACAACGGACCAGATCTTTACTCTCGCAAGGATCCTGGAGGGAGCCTGGGAGTATGCCCAACCAGTCTACATGTGTTTTGTGGATCTGGAGAAGGCGTATGACCGGGTGCCCCGGGGAGATACTGTGGGAGGTGCTGCGGGAGTACGGGGTGAGGGGGTCCCTTCTCAGGGCCATCCAATCTCTGTACGACCAAAGCGAGAGCTGTGTCCGGGTTCTCGGCAGTAAGTCGGACTCGTTTCAGGTGAGAGTTGGCCTCCGCCAGGGCTGCGCTTTGTCACCAATCCTGTTTGTAGTATTTATGGACAGGATATCGAGGCGTAGTCGGGGTGGAGAGGGGTTGCAGTTCGGTGGGCTGGGGATCTCATCGCTGCTTTTTGCAGATGATGTGGTCCTGATGGCATCATCGGCCTGTGACCTTCAGCACTCACTGGATCGGTTCGCAGCCGAGTGTGAAGCGGCTGGGATGAGGATCAGCACCTCTAAATCGGAGGCCATGGTTCTCAGCAGGAAACCGATGGAGTGCCTTCTCCAGGTAGGGAATGAGTCCTTACCCCAAGTGAAGGAGTTCAAGTACCTTGGGGGTCTTGTTCGCAGTGAGGGGACAATGGAGCGGGAGATTGGTCGGAGAATCGGCACAGCAGGTGCGGTATTACATTCAATTTATCGCACCGTTGTGACGAAAAGAGAGCTGAGCCAGAAGGCAAAGCTCTCAATCTACCGGTCAGTTTTTGTTCCTACCCTCACCTATGGTCATGAAGGCTGGGTCATGACCGAAAGAACAAGATCCAGGGTACAAGCGGCCGAAATGGGTTTCCTCAGGAGGGTAGCTGGCGTCTCCCTTAGAGATAGGGTGAGAAGCTCAGTTATCCGTGAGTAGAGCCGCTGCTCCTTTGCGTCGAAAGGAGCCAGTTGAGGTGGTTCGGGCATCTGGTAAGGATGCCCCCTGGGCGCCTCCCTAGGGAGGTGTTCCAGGCACGTCCAGCTGGGAGGAGGCCTCGGGGGAGACCCAGGACTAGGTGGAGGGATTATATCTCTAACCTGGCCTGGGAACGCCTCGGGATCCCCCAGTCGGAGCTGGTTAATGTGACCTGGGAAAGGGAAGTTTGGGGTCCCCTGCTGGAGCTGCTACCCCCGCGACCCGACCCCGGATAAGCGGATGAAGATGGATGGATGGATGGAGCACCGCTCGTTCATGGGCTTCTCTCTTGTGTTTATAGAAACAAGTATACGTGGAGAACTCGCCATTGTCTAAAATGTTCACTAACAATAAACATTGTTTTTCGTTGTTCCTGATTGTTTAATGCTTATCAAAATAAACGATGGATGTATTAAGAGAACCAAAGAGATGTAATCATTATGTTGTGCTACTAGCTACAGCTGTTAGCTACTAGCTGATAGCCAGCAGTTTGGGAACAGAGACGTTAATAACGTTACATCCATGTTACAGGCTTTACAGTATACAGCGCTAGGATGTATTATAAGAATGATAAGTTATGAATTGTAAATTTGTGTTGCTTACGTTACAACTAATAAAAAATTATTAAAATAGTTTAATTAATTTTTGTTATCGATTAGTTGGGTGTATGTTATTATGCATTTTACATATACTCCAGTGTCTCTTAGAGTCAGACCTCATTTCAGCTAGTTAGCGTTTTTGATTCATTTAAAAACAAACCTATAGATATGTAAATATGTTCCATCTGCGTTCTCTCTGTTTTATGATGGATCAATGTTGCTGTTATTTCTGTTGGCACAAAGACAGCGTAAGGTAACAGACATTTGGCCGAAAAGAGTGAAATCTATTGGAATTTCTGTCTGCAACGGAGCAATCCTGGAAGTGGAATGTCGTGGATATAGACTACTATTCAACCTCTCTTACCCACTCTAACGTTAAACTTGATCTGGCGTTATCTTGCCAGTTACCTAACGTTAGCCAGCATTAAGGTTTTAACATAAAGCAAAAACATGAATGATTGGTTAAGTATTGACTGTGATGTTTGCAAAGAGCACTTATACAACATATTTTTAAAACCTGTTTTCTGTTCTGATTTTGGTGTCTTGCCTTGTATTTTGTTCCATTTCTGTTGCCTGGTTTTGTATATTTCTGTTGTGTATATTTCTGTTTAGTTATCTCCCTGCGTATTGTGTTTACCCTGTCTTGACTGTTCTGTGTATTGTGTATTTCTGTTTCCTGTTTTATTTTGGTAGTCTGGTTTTCTGTCTTGTCATGTCCAGTTTTACTTTCTGTGTTTTCCCGCCTTTGTTGATTACCCTGTCTCTCCTAATGTGTTTCACCTGCTATGTCACCTGCCCCTCGTTAAAGGAAACACAAGGGCTAAATACACTGGGCAATGAGCCCAGTGTATTTAGCCCTTGTGTTTCCTTTGTCTCTTGTTGGATCGTTTTGCTTCCGTCCATGTCCTGTCAGTAGTGTTTTGTATTCCGTCAATTTTTTAGAGCCTGGTTGGAGCCCTTTGTTATGTATTCCTGCGTTATTTTGTGAGTTTTTCCTTGTGTGTTTTTTCCCCCCGTGTTTTTCCAGTCTCTGTACTGCCGCTTTTTGTTAAATTAAACCTCCAGCTCAAACCATCTCCTGTCTGCCTGTCTCTCCCTGCATTTGGGTCCTCTATCTCCCACAACCCATAACAGAACGATCCAACCATCATGGACCCAGCAGAGGTGTGCTTCGAACCATTTTTTCACCCCTTGGACTATGATGGGGAGAAGTTGCTGGGGATATTTCCCCGCTGAGCCCCGGCTAGCTAGCAGCCTTCCTGAGCCCCGGCTGGCTAGCAGCCCCCCTGATCCCCGGCTAGCTAGCAGCCCCCCTGATCCCCGGCTAGCTAGCAGCCCCCCTGATCCCCGGCTAGCTAGCAGCCCCCCTGATCCCCGGCTAGCTAGCAGCCCCTCTGATCCCCGGCTGGCTAGCAGCCCCCCTGATCCCCGGCTGGCTAGCAGCCCCCCTGATCCCCGGCTGGCTAGCAGCTTCCCAGAATCCTGGCTGGTTAACAGCCTCCCAGATCCCCCGCTGGCTAACAGCTGCGCTGATGGATCTCCAAGAGACTATGCTGACCGGTCTCCCAGAGTCTGCACTGACAGATCTCCCAGAGACTACACTGATCAGCACCCCAGAGACTTTGCCACCGGTCAGCACCTCAGAGACTTCTCTAGTGACTTTGCCGATCTTCGGCTCCCCTGAGACTTTGCCGGTCTCCGGCGCCCTTGAGCCCCTTTGCCCTTCTTGGGCCTTTTCTGGATTTGTTTTTTTGTTCCGACCTCCCTGGGTTGTTTTTTGGTTGGTTTGGGACGTCTAGGATCCGTCCCTTGAAGAGGGGGTACTGTTATGATTTTGGTGTCTTGCCTTGTATTTCTGTTGCCTGGTTTTGTATATTTCTGTTTAGTTATCTCCCTGTGTATTGTGTACTGTCTTGACTGTTCTGTGTATTTTGTATTTCTGTTTCATGTTTTATTTTGGTAGTCTGGTTTTCTGTCTTGTCATGTCCAGTTTTACTTTCTGTGTTTTCCCATAACAGTTTTCATTATTGCATCAGCTACACAGTACTTCCCAGTTGTAGTAGTTCCCAATTTAAAAAGTTTAAGTATTGATCGATGTGTGGTAGTTGTTAAAGTATACTGTGATGTTCAATGCTATACCAAATAACACATAGAAAAATTGTTTGACTAATCAAACAGACAATTATTTCAGAATATATGGCACATAATTTGTACAGGTCTTTTAACAGAAGCCATGTTTCCATCCACACGTTTTTATGCGAATTAAGTGATATTGAATGAAAAATGCCTTATGGAAACATTAAAATTTGAGTCGATATTCATGAAATTCAAAGTTTATACATTCGGTCTCATCGGATTTTCTCAATCTGTAAACTGCTTATGCGATAAACGCTAATGAAACGTTATTTGCTGAATAAATAATGAACTGCGATTAAGTTTTAGGTAATTTAATGGTTAAATAGACGCACCTGTACAGGTCAGAAGTGGTGAAGCGCACTACTAGTGCCAATGCAAATGTCCCTTATATGATTATGCAACGATTGTCTACTACAATTGATTTTATTAGCGTAAACATAAATTGGAATAGCCATACACCAATAGGTTCCAGATGAAAAGTTAAAACGAAGAGATGAGGCTTTAATTAACAGATGATTTATTATGCACTGCTCCATCAATCCTTATTAATGATTTTCACTGAAAAACTGTTGCTCCAGTACCTTCTGTATCTTGGTCCTCATGGGAGCGGGGATAGTGGCAGGAGAGACAAACAGGAAAGAAGGAGCAGTTCTGTTGGAGTAAAAGGCAGGAAGGGGGTTAACACAGTGCAGCTACATTTTTAGTGTGGTGGAAAAAGTACTCAGATCTTTTACTTAAAGTGACTATATGTAGCTTTTTAATGTTTCTGAAGCGCTGCGATTTTTCATACAATGGTGTTAAATCACCTGTAACAGCAAAGGAGACTAACAGTAAAAAGAACTTTCGCCCTCAACTTCTAACGGTTCACCTTTAAACGCAGGACCGCTAGAAAGTACGACAAGACCTGCCATATACTTAGACTGCTTATATCCTATAGACCTTCAACAATTAATGTTAAAGATCTCTTCGGCTAGGCTACCTGTCTCTTAGACCCCATCCCAACGAGGCTACGTAAAGAAGCATTACCCGTGGTTAACACTTTATTACTAGATATGATCAATATGTCTTTATTAACAGGTTATGTACCGCAGTCATTTAAAGTAGCCATGATAAAACCTCTTCTGAAAAAACCCACCCTCGATCCTGAGGTCTTAGCCAACTATAGACCTATATCTAATCTCCCCCTTTTCTCCAAGATCCTTGAGAAGGTAGTCGCTAACCAGTTATGTGACTTTCTACATAGCAATAGTTTATTTGAGGACTTTCAGTCAGGATTTAGAATGCATCATAGCACAGAGACGGCACTGGTGAAAATTACTAACAACCTTCTAACTGCTTCAGACAAAAGACTTGTTTCCGTACTTGTCTTACTAGATCTTAGTGCTGTATTCGACAGTATTGGCCATACCATCCTGTTACAGAGACTGGAACACTTAGTTGGCATTAAAGGAATTGCGCTAAGCTGGTTTAAGTCCTATATATCTGATTTATCTCAATTTGTTAATGTTAACGAAGATTCCTCCAGGCACGCTAAAGTTAGCCATGGCGTTCCACAAGGCTCAGTGCTTGGACCAATTCTATTCACCTTATATATGCTTCCTCTAGACAATATTATTAGGAAACACTCAATTAACTTTCATTGTTACGCGGATGACACCAAATTATACCTATCAATTAAGCCAGACGAAACCAGTCAATTAGCCAAACTTCAAGCATGCATCAAAGGTATAAAATCATGGATGACCTACAATTTTCTGATGTTAAACTCAGACAAAACTTAAGTTATTGCGGTGGGCCCTAAACACCTCTGAACCTCATTATCCAAAGATATAGCTACTCTGGATGGCATTGCCCTGGCCTCCAGCACTACTGTCAGAAATCTAGGAGTTATTTTTGATCAGGATATATCCTTTAACGCCCACTTAAAACAAACCTCATGAACAGCCTTTCTTCACCTTCAAAACATTGCCAAAATTAGGAATATCCTGTCTCAAAACGATGCTGAAAAACTAGTCCATGCATTTGTTACTTCCAGGCTGGACTATTGTAATTCCTTATTATCAGGATGCTCAAATAAAACCCTTAAAGGAGAATTCCAGACAATTTTTACATTAATCTTGAGATAAACCATTTTTATTTTACTTTTATTAATTACTTGTCTTTATTTTACAAATTCCAGAAGAGTCTCTCTCTCTCTCTCTCTCTCTCTCTTCTCCTTCATCTCCTACGTCCTGTAACATTTACTAACTGCGATGTCACTCTCTCAATTTTGAAGATTTTTGGTCACATCAGTCTATGAGACACAAATGCATGGGGAAATGGGGTCCAGATAGAAAAAAAAAAGAAATCCTTTAACTTTCAGACAGGTGACTGCAAATTCAAATAGGAGAACCAATAGAAAGCATCAGAATACCATTAAACTTTACTAAACCGCTGTGGCTAGAAATGGCAAATGAAGACATTGTGCACATGAAAATCATGCAAAGCAACAACATTTATATTATTCAACATATAGCCTAGCTTTTTACAAAGAAATATTCAGATGTCACCACCAATGTAATCATGAACATTTTCTTAGGTAACTGTAATTTAGTTACACATTTTTTCCCAGTAACAGCAACAGATTACAGTTACTTTTATTTTGTAATTTAGTAACGTAACATTGTTACACTCCCCGACACTGCAGGTCAAATAGTGGTCTATTGGAGGTTACTGTTAGTGGAGAAATTGGTATCAGTGCATCTTCCACCTGTGTATTTCTTGACTGCCAGTGCAAAAAAAGATAAGGGTCCAAGGACTCTAAGATATATTGCAGTTGTTATTAATGTGTGACATACATTTCACCTCAGCCCACACAAATAGCCACAAATTCAGGGAGTGAATTTCAGGCGAAAATTGAAAGAGTTAAGCCACTTTAACATGCCTGTGTGTATCTCCTTGCAATACCCCACCTCAGTGCAGGTTCATCCTTAGCTAACATAGGGGGGGGGGGGGTGCTGTTATTATATGTATTAGGTAAACACAGTGCTGCAAATGTTATGATCTTCTGCATATTAGTTAAAAAGTGTTTAACGGACAGGACATGTGCTATGTGGAAGGTTAAACAGGTTGCCGTGGTGGTGTGTAAACTGTTTGTGTCTCTGCTGTGGTTTGGAGTTAGAGCTTTGACCATTTTAAGGTGAGAGTACAAACATTTGGTAAAGAGGCAATCTAATGGAAAGCTGTAAAGGTATTAGCTGGCTGCGGCTAAGTGACAACAAAACATAGATCATCTGTGAAAACAGGGCAGTTAAATGTATAATATGCAGGATGTTTCTAAAAAACAATGTATAGACTCATACAAAAGTTATCCCTCGCAATCATCACTTATGAACCACCAGGGGGCTGTTGCACAAAACCAGGATAAGGGATTAAGCCGGGATATTCAAGTTATCCTGGATAAATTTAGTTTTGACTTGGTTGCACAAAAGTAGGTTGAATTAAACCCAGCCAAGTAACCATGGATATGTATTCTTTGCTCCTGAGCAGGCTAACAGCCATGCTCCTGAGCAGGCTAACAGCCATGCTAAAATTAATCACAGTCTTATGTGTTAAATCAGCTGTCGCTCTGATCCGAAATAAACGTGTTTAACAGTTATTCCGTTGTCTTCTGAATGTGTTTCTTTATTTTCATTGACATGCATTACTTGTCACTATTGCGGTCACAAGTTTGATTTAAATCCTACTATTGCAGTTGTTTAGATGGTTAGAAATGGTTGCACTGGCACCGGAGATTGAGTGGGACAATGCAGCTATATTCCCAGATGACATTAATTGCAGACTGGTCAGATTAATACATACAATACAACATTAATTATTTCAGATGACTGGTTTCATTTTATTGTTGCTTGTCCTTCTCTAATAAAGGATAGTTTGTGTTACTCCTTAATGTGTAGGCCTAATGTTTTTTTTTATTAGGTATTAGTAGCTTACTTTGGTTTCATAACCTCAATTTTAGTCTCACATCACTGGACCAATAACTTGGCCAATATAGTGTAGTACATTCATCACACAGGGAACGCCACAATGCTTCTTAATCTTTTTATTTTGGTGCTGTCACTTGTGAGCTTGGAGCTGGGGAGAGAAAAAAAACATGATTAATACATTGTTTTACAGATATGCTTACAGTGTGTATTGAAGTCAGTTACTTATTTTTCTAGTTTCTGTATCTTCAGATCCAGTTTCCTCAGTGTTTTTTTTAATTTCCATACCAAGGTCCACATCCTGGAGACTTCTTTTGCTGACAGCAATCTGTACATCTGCCAGCTCTATTTGTTTCTTCAGATGTTGTCTGACAGTTTGTGAATTATGTAAACCACCCATTTATTAGCACAGCAGGAATTGTGCATAATTTAGATTTCCTTTAGCCAATACTCACTATGTTGCCAGGCTGGCTGTCAGGCTGTACTGCATCTGGATCCTGTTACAAATATATTTTCTATGAGCGCTATATCACTGACTTCTCATCCATTATGGACTAAATACGCATTTCCATAAGATTGACATGATACCACAGGCCTTCTGGAGTCCAGTGACACTGTATCTTCATCATCAGCTGCAGAAGGCCCTTCCCATGCTGCAGAAGCCCCTCCCCCCTGCCATATTGAATAGTATTTGTATTGACAGGATGTGCCTATCCATATGCTTTTAACAAATAATACTTACTGTATCATCGTCTGGTGGCAGGAGAGTGACTGTGTCGCCAGACACTGCAAGGCAAAAGAAGGTCAGACAGTCTACATATGCCCATATAAATGGTTGATTATGTTTGATGTGCAGTACTGGAAAATTTATCTTGTATGAAGAGGGCAGTTTCTGCAGGTGGAACAGTCAGTAGATGTCCCACCCTGAATCCCATTTCCTCAGTTGGGGTGAAGTGCCAGACAAATGAGCCTTCTTCTTAACTGCTAAAATCAGTTTAGATAAAATATGTGAGCAGGCAACTTGTAAGTAATTTCTACATTTGCACACTGTTAAGAATTACCAGCCTACAAAATGTTTTTATATTTTATCTTGACTTGTTGCCAGGTTCGTTTTTGTCCAGTCATGTTTGTTGTGTATGAACATTATTGTAGAAAGATATTTAGAATTAGACATAGCGTATAGAGATTTGTGCATATGGTTGTAAAACATATTCTCGCATTGTGAATAAGGGTTTGAAATTAGGCCTAGTCTTTAGGGTAAATTTCCCGAGGAACATTAATTCCCTCTGCTCACTTTTAAGGCAAAGTAGGCTAAATAATAATACATTTTATTTATATAGGGCTTTACATGGTACTCAAAGACACTTTACAGTAAAACCAGCACATTTAGCACATAAAAACAGATACAGCAATAACACCAACACATAAAACAAGCATATTAAATCAATTAAAACAGAGTGTACAACTTTGGAAAAATGTAGAGTGGCTATAGTAGATATTTTAAATCCTTACGCATTCAGTCAGTCCGCTATTGTCTTTTCTCTCTGTTTGATAACAGCAGCCGAATTTCCCTTTTTGCATTTTATATGCTTCACCTCCTCATAACTTTCCATTAGAAGCTGCTGCTCAGTGTGTGAAACATACGCCGCACACGTCTTCACCATTTCTGCATCAGTAAATCTGTGATCGATACCGTGGTCTATTTAAGAAAGCCGTGAACGTGCACTTATCCCAGCTATCTACCCCTTCTTGACATAGCTTCACCTTCTTATCCTGGCTCGGCAAACGTGTAACCGATTAAGCCACGATGAGCAGATCACATAAATCAAGCTGCGCTTTTTCAGTCATCCTGGATTTCTTCATTCTACTTTTGTGCAATAGCCCCCAGGAGTGTGTGGTGGTGTTTGTATCTGCAATGACCTTTCCTTCTGTCTGTATTTTGTCTTTTCTTCATATATTGCTGTATGCAGGACATTTATGGGCGTCAGCAAAGAGCCTTTGGGCCCCACGTGGGTGTGTAATCCCCAGCCAATAACAATGCGCAGCCCGTTCTCATTCCCAATACATGCTCTGACGTCTAATACTGAGGCACAAGGCACTTAGAGGAGACCTCTGCTGTTTGTTATCGGTCGGTGTGTTTTTGTTTAGCCGACACATACACATGCATGACAGAATGAAGCTCTTCATTTACACAAAATCCAGCAACGCAAATGCTCAAAACTCACCAAAATGTGCACATGCATCAGGACCATTGGTATATTTTATGGATTCCTTGCTTGCACAACCTACAAATTTTCAAAGTTCAAGCCCCTTCCTTCATACTTCAGAAGTCAGCCATTTTATATTTACTGTCCAGATTTAGTGTACTTTTCACCGTTTTCAGACACTGTACTTAAACGAACTCCTTAGAGGGACTGAATCTGATCAACCATGAAGATCAATTTTCTACAATGCTAGAATATGATGCGTAAATATCTCTTTCGCTCTGTTTCTCCCTCTCTCTCTCAAGGGCTAAAATATAAATTACCTAACGCCACGCTTTTTCTCATTTTATATATATATTTTTTTTTTACAAAGGCCAGGTTTCCTTCTTTACATATGATATGCTCTGCTCCCTCGTATATATGGACATAGAAAAGAAAGACACTGAAGAAATTGGACTCTAAAATGTAGAAACTATAAAGATAATTAAGTGATACATTCCATGCACACTATAAACATGCATGTAACAGAGTATATTCATCAGTTATTTCCCCCAAGCAAAATATAAGGTCAAAAACCATTGAGGTGTCCTCTCCCTGTTGTTACATGAATGTACAGTAGTCTACACTATATAGTTACTGGTCCAGTGAACTAAGTCTATAATTTGGGAGGATTGTACAATTAGGATATGTTCTTAAAATTATACAATCCTCCCAAATTATAGTCCCAGTTTACTGGACAACACAAATTGTGTGCTAAGAATGCCAAGAAAGAGGAACAAACATGATCCTTTATTGTTAAAGAATACAAAAAAATTAATTCACTAAAATAATTCAAGGTGCATTGGTCCACTACAGAAACACACATGTACAACATTTTATATATTGCCCTTAGTAACAGACTTAATTTAAAACACATTTGCGACTTCATTAGCCTTTTCTAATTATCTCAATAACTTCCGTAATATATTCATCAAACATCAACAACAATATGTGAACAGCAGTCTTTATACAGCAATATAACAGTACTGGTGACTGTCAAATGAATAATTATAAAAAATAATGGTCACAACTTTAAATAATAACAGTACTTAACTGAACAGCAATATGCACCTGTTGTAGTTTAATGCAGGTTGATAATCATAAGGTAAAAAAGCACTGCGGAGTGAACAGAAAAGGCACCAGGATCAATAAGTCCTGGCTGTTAGCCTGGTCAGGAGCAGACTAGCTGCACAGAATAAATTTCCATGATAATTTGGATGCCTCTGCTTTTGTGAAACCGAGTCAAGGCTGAATTGAGCCAGGATAACTGGGAAATCTCGGCTTAATCCGCTATCAACATTTTTTTTCTGTTTAGATCTGAAAGGGCTTCTAGAGGAGGTGGGGTGGACACATGTGTGGCTGCAAATCGTGTTCCAGAGTGTGTCATTCCTAATGTACAGCTACTTCATTTTGAGTGTCTTTTTATTAACATTATTCTTCATCATAACAAACATTTAGCTACTGGCAACATTTATAGGCCTCCTGCTCCGACTGACTCTGCAAATTGCATTTTATCAACTATTAATTCTCTTGGAAAGCATCATGAAATTATTATCTTGTGTGACTGTGTATCTTGTGTCCTGGTCGCTCCTCCTTCAGTGATAGAAATGTATTTGGTAGTGTAAATCTCACCCAGTTAATTAATGAACCTACTAGAGTTGACTATTGGTGTCATCATTATTAGATTGGATACATTTTCTTCTTCACTAATCCTGAAAGGATAATTCTTTCTGGTGTTATGTCTGATTGTTTAAGCGACAACGCTGTTATATTTTGTGTCTGGAAAATTAAAATTCCTCATTCTCCTCTTAAATATATTAAATTGAGTAGATTGCTTTATTCAAGACATAATTGCTAATAACTGCAATAGATTCCACTTAATCCCTTTTGTTGATGATGCATGGAACTTATTTTACTCGGAAGTTACTAGTGTAATTAAAACCATACATAATTAAACCATGTAAACCTATTCTGATATAACCTCTAAATACAATTATGAACCTGAAAATGAGCATAATATGAGCACTTTAACACATTCCCTGCCAGAGTATTCTTTTTAAGTTGCCAGCCACCGCCAGGATTTTTTTATTATATTCACTAATCTTCCAAGACCCACAGAATATTTAGTTATATGAATATGTAAAAAGTGAATATATCAAAAGAAAGAACAGAGCTTCTGCTTTTATACACACAAAAAAAACACATTTATTCTAGCTTCATTCAGTCTTTTTTTATTAACACTTAATTGTTGGTCATTTTCATAAAAACAACAACACATCATTTTTAAGGAGAACATTGATTTTATATTTACATTGTTTTTATATTTCTTCCATAAGTAACTTCAATTGTATAAAAAAAAAAAAATATATATATATATATATATTATATTGTGCCTTTGAATGATACATTGTGTAACATTCCCCAAAATGCAAGGGGACGCCACAACCTTTGCTTTCCTTACGCAACCCCTTTAGTGCACAAACCCTGCATCTTCTGGTTGGGTGCTGCTTTTTGAGAGTTGGTCTGCAAACTTGTCATCTAGCCATTTGCTAGGGTCAGTGTTGTATGGCGCTCTAGGAGTCTTTTGAGGCGGAGAGTCATATCTTCCTTCCTCACCAACAGTTTCCTCACCACCAGCATGTTTTAAAGACTCTTGGCTTTTCCATGATTTCACAACACCTTGAATGAATGAGAGAAAAGTACTACATTTGCCCTGTGGGTTCTTAGCTTTGTAAATAACAAAAGCGTTGAACAAACAGATATGTTATGGATTTCTTTGTCCACTTGTGAGCCAAATGGGTAGTACACAATGTTTTGGTCCAGTTTGTCAGCTCCATTCATTGAATTATTGTATTCCGCAATGCATACTGGCTTTTGCTTAGCAACTTTATCTTGGTAGCCTCTCTGCCAGAACTCAGCGTTTTCCATGTTGTTCTCATGGAAAGTTGTACCATTTTGACAATTTTTTTGTCCCGCCGCGCCAAGATCATCACATTGTCACTGATGATGCATGATTGTTTCTTCAATCCTAAGGTCAGCATTTCCAACTTCTCGAATGACTCTGTTTTTCCTAAGTGTACCACAGACATGGGTTTTCAGATTAAGTAGGCGCTCACACAATGATACAGAATTGTAAAAGTTATCTATGAACAATCTGTAGCCAAGACCTGCTAGGCGATCAAGGAGACAGACAACTGTGTCTCCAAGGGCAGTGCCTTCTCCACAGTACGGCTTCATGTTGTAACAGTACCCTGTATCAGAATCGCAAAGGATGTACAATTTTTTGCCATATTTGACTAGTTTTTGGGGATTGTACACCCTAAAAGCTAGGCGCCCACGCCATAGAAGCATACCCTCCTCAATGCAAATGTTTGTGTAAGGTTTCACGAAATTTGGACACGGGGTAATCTAAGACAGGGCGGACTTTGTCAGTACCATTGTCTGGCCGTGCTTTATTATCACTGAAGTGAAGAAATCTCCATTTGATCTCACACCTGTTGTGAGACATTACCTTGTTGAAGTAGGGGGTAGCTAACATTGCATCTGTAGACCAGTCCATTTCAAGTTCAGGTTTAACATATCAAACTAATCTAAATTATCGTGTCTTACCTCTTGCAACTCTGGCGGGTGGGAATGAAGGAGACCTGGGCCTTGAATCCCTTGACTCAGTGTCTGAAATATTACAGTAAAATATTTAAAATGTCAGTATTGTATTTAATAATATGTATTTATATTTAATCTTCTCTCACACGCATCTAATATAGCTCTTATCTTATAGCGTATCATTGTCATACCATCTAAGTCACATTAACATTGCACATAAGTTACTATATATATTCTTTGCACATTCTGCACTCAATCCATTCAGCCTCTTTTTTTCTTGTTTCAGTCTTTTTTATTTATGTATGCACCAACAACCAAGGCAAATTCCTTGTTAGCTAGCTACTTACTTGGCAATAAACCCTTTTCTGATTCTGACATAGTCTAACCTAACGTTACTATCAAACAAAATAAAACACTTTCTTAATTATCGTGTCTTACCTCTTGCACCTCTCGTGGACCTTGAATCACTCTTCAGTCAATGTGGCCATTTGTCTGAAGTAACGTTATCTGAACTTTCCCTATCGGTATCCAGAGGTGGACGACTGGGAGCCCTTCGTCTGCCCCCGGCTTCTGGTTACTGATCTAGCTCGGACAAGTCCGCGATACGGATGTTTTCTTTCCGTGTCAACACTTTGTCGTCTGTCGTCTCTCCCACCTGTGGGTTCCTGATTTTAATCGTTTACTAATTCGTCCTGTTCGGATTCTGAAAGTTGATTGAAAAATTAGTTATCCTAGTCAGAATCCATTAGCAACTCCAAGGCTTGCGCAGCTGTATACATTTTCGTGGGCGCTGGCATTTTTTGGAATTCTGTCAACTCACTCCGGTCAGCAGAAACACCATCCTCTCTTTCCAGTTTACGCGGATCATTTTCTTCACTTGTTTTTGGACGCTACAGTGCTAAAACAAGCAGCAGAGGAGGAGAGGGGGGACACTTCAGTGTTCAACCCAGCAGTCCCAGTTCCAGTTGTTTAAACGTGCCCTTTAATGGAGCTCAGCGCAAATTCTTTCAGGAAGACTTCTTAAACATAATCATTTTCACTCCCCTGAATGGATCAGCTGTAGAGGTGTTCACTTTTGTCTTAACCAATCAGAAGCGGCAATGAAAATCACGAGCCAATCACTGCACGACATCTTAAACCTGTCTCTCTCTGCTGCTCAGTTGTCATTTCAGGATAAGAGCACAAGAGCACAACTACGTATTGTTCGTTGGACTGTTACTTGGCTCTGGTTTCATTTCTGTTTGGCTTGTTTCTTTTTATGCTTACCATGTCGGATTCCGATCTTGATCCGGTGGCGCCGGATCCAGCAATTGTGGCAATGGTGCCAATTGTAGTTTCCCCAGACGGGCTGCGAAGGAGTTCTCGCTTGGCCATGTCGGCTACACAGCCTCAGACGAGACGGTGTCGGCCCTCCAACAGCTTCAGGATCACGGCATCGTACCGGCTCCTTACCTTCCGTCTCCTGATATTCGCAAACTGGCTGACCTGGCAGGACGTACTTCACCAGCGGATTTATCTTTCATCGCCGCACCCGTACGCGAACGCAAGCGGACCAGAAAGGCTGATCTCCCTTCCGGCCCCCCGCAGAAGAACCGAGGCGGCGGCTCTCTCGGCCGTGGAGGCACTTCTTCAGAATCTGGCCTCATCCTCGCTTCCCTTCAGTCCCTGGCTAGCTCAATGAGGTCTCTGGATTCTAGACTTCAAGCAGTGGAAGTCAATTCTGCGTATGCTTCTTTGGCGACCGTCAGCAACGTGATGGCTTTCGCGACCCAGCCGAGCAGTTTTCCTCAGCCGGGCACGTCCGCTTCTGGTGGCGTTTAACATTCTCTGGCCACCGCTTTTCCGTCTCAGACTTTCCGTAGCCTTTGCCCGGAAGCCAGCCCAGTACCAGTTGCACTGCCCTCTCTCCAAGAGTTGGCGCTTCACTGATTTCAAAACCCCTACATTCCTATTTGGAATCCGCTAGGCATTATATGAGGAAAGGTTTAGCAGCGTCAACTTTAAAAACTTATGATTTTGCCTGGTATACATTCGCTTTTTTCTGTGTTTCTATTAGTGTACCCCTTAAACCTGTTTCAATCAACAGTATTTGTGCATTTATTTGTTATTGTCACGACACTCGCCATTTCAAGCCGCAATATATTCGCGGATTGCTCGCTGGTATTCAGTTTAACATCAGGTGTTACGACCCTTCATTTTCATCTCTTTTTTCCAATCAAGCAATCAAACTAATCCTGAAAGCCATTTCCAAAGCTCATCCCTCTACACCTGATCTTAGGCTGCTTTACTTGAGTCCGTATTTTCGTTAGCTTTTTATGCTTTTCTCCGGTGTGGAGAATTTACTACTCCTTCTAAATTATTTAATCCCAGCACGGACATCACTTTTTCCAAAAATCACAAGCCAATCACTGCACGACATCACTTAAAACACGACATGTTCTGCTCAGTTGTCATTTCAGGATAAGAGCACAACCCTCCTCCTCCCCTTGCTCCTCCGGGCTTCATCAAATACGGCTCCTGGGTCCTCATCCGGCAGGCTACTACCGACGGCGTTTCGGTTTGAGTTCCAGGCTCCTCACGCCACCATCAGTGTCTGGACTCCATCGGGGGGATTATCATTCAGCTTTCTACCCCTTTAAAAAATTATTATATTTTTTTTTATATAATTTCCAAAGACTCTCTCCTGATTGAATTATTTTTATCTGGTTTTAAAGTGTCTTCTGTTCTGCTGTCAAATGTAAAGTCTCTCAGGCACAAGATTGATGAGCTGGAGACCTACGCCAAGTTTAAACGGGAAGTAAAAGATGCTTGCCTTCTTGCTCTCACTGAAACATGGCTCAGTGATTCGGACCCTGACCCAGACATGAACCTATCCGGGTTTGGAAGCCCAATTCGCCTGGACCGATCTTCGGAGATTACCAGGAAAAGTCGTGGAGGAGGTATGTGCTTCTATGTGAACCAAAGGTACTGTAACACCGTAGTGGTCAGGGAGAGGATATGTACGACAGATGTGGAATTATTGTAAATTTTTCTCCGCCCCTTCTATCTGCCCCAGGAATTTCAGCAACTCTTTTATACATTAGTGTACAAAACTTGGATAACCAAAGAACTTCATCATAAATAAAAAGAAAATCATTTTCTATTCGGGTGACCCTCAGGAGATAAAAACTGTCTCCAGAGAAGTTAAAAATGAAATAAGGAAAGCCAAGACCAAGTTTGGTAGTGGTGACCTTAGAGGAGCCTGGAGAGGTATAAAATCTATGGCATACATTAGTCTTCCTGTGAGCCCAAGCAGGTAATCTACTGTATATAAACGGTGTGGACAGTGCCGACTTGGCTAATGTCTTTAATTCTTTCTTTTCAGATTTTGAAAATAATATTTCCAAGCTACGAGAGTCTCTGGTACCTCTAAATGACTTAGTGATATTCCAGGAAAGTGTCACAAAGTTATTCAAGAAGGTGAATACTTGCAAAGCTGCTGGCCCTGACTTTATCTGTGGATCAGCTACCTTTTTCGGGTGACACTGCACTACTGTGCAGCCGACCGACTTTAAAAACAGACTTAAAACATATCTCTTCAAGATGGCTTATGGACTTATATTTTTATTTTTATTTTTTTGAGATGACTATAATTTTAATGTCCTTTTTTGTTTGTGAAGTGACTTTGGGTGATCATGAATGGTGCTTTAAATAAAATGTATTATTAGGGCCCGAGCGCCAACAGCGGTGAAGGCCCTATTGAAACTGAAGGAATTATTAGGGCCCGAGGGTCGACAGTGGCGAAGGCCCTATTGAAACTGAAGGATGTATTATTAGGGCCCAAGCGCCGACAGCCCTATTGAAACTGAAGGACAGAGACGGAGATTAACATACTCAAAAACTCAGCAAAATTGTCCTTTTTTGTTTGTGAAGTGACCTTTGGTGTCATTAAAGGCGCTTTAAATAAAATGTATTATTATTATTATTATTATTATTATTATTATTATTAAAATAGCCTAATTTGTGGCACAGTGAATCCTTAGAGTGTATCTGTGGATGGCCTTAGGGACTACCTTACCTATAGGCCAGTAAGCAGTGGCCATTTGTGACCCCTGAAGCTTTTCTGCAGTATACGGTGATGCCATTTGGCATGTGTAACGTGCCTTCTAACTTTCAGCGCTTGGTAAACATAGTCTATATGTGCAGACAATGTTTTGTTTGTTACGGCCTCCATGATTCTTTAAATGGAGGCCTTAACAATTGTAAATATATTTTCAGTAAATTAACTCAAATGTGAATTGACATTAGTTAGCAAGTTCGTCCTAGCAAAAATATACTGCGACACTGACAATTGAAACTAGAAAAGCACTACATAAATGCATAAATGAGTATTACAGCCTAATATAATGTTATAGTTTGAGAAGTAAAATGGCACATTTACCTGACTCACAACAAATTTCAAGTAAAGACTGTTGCAACAAAGCTGCAATGTTATGAATCAACACCAGAAATAGTTGAATCACATTCCTCAACACCCAACGGATGAATACCAAAATGTATTTAGAGTGAGAAACACTCTAGAAATGTAACACTTCCTCGACTAACTCCATATTATTCAACTCCAGATATTTGCTGTGGGGAATGTTTTATAAAAGAATAGTTTGTAATATGTTACCTCAACAACTTCTCCTAAACATCATCAGAATGTTGCAAGTAGAAGGTTAGAAGGTGCTAGCCGGGTGGGCGCCTCCCTAGGGGGGTGTTTCAGGCAAGTCCAGCTGGGAGCAGGCCTTGGGGAAGACCAAGGACTAGGTGGAGAAATTATATTTCCACCCTGGCCTGGGAACACCTTGGGATCCCCTAGCCAGAGCTAGTTAAAGTGGCTCTTGAAAGGGAAGTTTGGGGTCCCATGCTGGAGCTGCTGCCCCAGCGACCCCACCACAGATAAGCGGTTGAAGATGGATGGATGGAAGTAATGGCTAAATTGATTCTATTATATCATTACATAATTACTGTCCAATAGTAACAATATAGTAGGATTAGTAGACCAAACTTTCGTCCAGGTACAGTAGGATACTAGGGAATTCACAATCATTTTCAATCAACTGTTTTTGACATCTGCACTCATGTTTTGTACAAACTACAGTGTACATTTGTTTGGGCGGATGACACCTCTCAACCAGAAAAACAGAGAGAGCCCCTCGGAGCACGACGACGCTCAGGAACATCCTGTCCACCTGTCTGCCTGGGTTAACACCAGACACAGCTTCAGGCACAGTATCGCTCCATAGCCAAATAACTGCGTCATAACCACATCAAGGTGGTGAATGACCCCGAGGGCCAAGGTTGTGCAAGAAGGAAATCTGTCTTCTTTCAGATTCCAAGAAAATGGAAACATAGAGGAGAACGACATCTGTTATGTCCCTATTGTGTCCAGGGATGTGTAGGATTCATCATAGACTACTTTTACATGCAATATTCGATATTCCGACTAAGCTGTTTACATTGCTGATGAAAGTGAATATTCCACTAATATTCCCGTTTACATATAGCCGTGCAAAATACAATTTTTTCAAGTTTGGCGTACTTGTTGGACCGTGCGAACACAGCGTCCCTCTTTCATTTCTTTCAACCAGCTTCTTAAAAAGGTCGGTGTAGCGATGTGTGCACATATCCAAAAACCTGTTGATATCCAAGTCTTTGATAATGTTTAAAGGTACAATATGTAACTTTTCTGCATTAAAATGTCTAAAAACGACCATTCCTATGTTATATATTTTGGTGAGTTGTGTAGTTACACTATCCCAAATGTTTCCACCAAATGGCAAACCCAGAGAACTCTGTTATTTTATTTTCAGACACATCACATTTCATTTAGTCGCCCGACAGTGGCGACATATAACCTTTCACCATCTAGTTACTTGTAACTTCCGTCAAAACACGGGCACCCAGATGCTACGTTCGAGAGTAATTGTAAATCTTACAATGTCACAGAAAAAAATACTGGTAACACTGCTTTTTCTGCCAAAAGGCATAATTTTGTGATTAATTACATGCCACTTTGCAACACAGTAATACAGCAGAAAACTTATTTATTGATACATATCAATATTAATCCAGCTTAATGTTACTACAGTGTATGTGCTGGTTGACAAGTAGCTAACGTTAATACTAGCTAATGCTTGGTGGATAACATTATAGGGTTACAACATTGTTCAACAAAGTATTAGTAGTATGATTGTTTTGACCATGGATAAAAGCAGCACTGCGCTAACCCACGAATAAGTTCACTAGTAACGTTAACGTTAGCTGTATAGCTAGATAGACGATTAATCTAATGCTAATTTAGCCAGCAAGCACACCCCGCTCTGCCTGCCTCACTCCCCCAGCAGTGGTGCTTACGACGCTAACGGCAGTTTAATGAAGCGTTGGGAAACAGAGAATAGCAGACCCAGGCATCCTAGTCACAACATTGGCCATCCATAATGTTAGCTACCGGTGTTTGTACTGAAAATCTCCTCCCTGCTGAATTTCTCCCCCCTTCGCGTTTAGCTGTCTTTACAGTTAGCTAGCTAAATTAACCCGACAAAAGGTGGATTAAGCACCAAAACGAATAGTTAAGATTACAGAAAAGTGAAGGGGGAGATCGGGCAGCTGGGAGATGTTCTCCTGCTGCTGACAACGGCAATCGAACATCATTGCCGTCCTGGAGATTCCCCCTGCAATCCACACCCACACCCAAACTGCAGCTATTTTATTAGCATGACATGAATAAACGTTACTAAACGTGACGTGAATAAACTTGAATGGGTAAACTCATCCAACAGATGCATTCTAATCGACGATAGTGTTTAGCAATTAAAACTCCCATAATTCCACACAACTTCCCAACGTCATCAAACGTCTGTGTTTACAATCCATTGTTTTGGTTGAGAGACCCCTAGCGGCAGAAAGTTACATATTGTACGTTCAAAAGTATCTGTGTTTCTCCTTCTTATCGCATCTTCAGCCTTGTAAACTGTTGGCTGGTTGGTTTGTGTACAGCAACAAACCCCCGATTGAGACATATTTCACACATAAGTCCAAAGAATGCCTCTAAAACCCAAATAATACTGGAATATCTCACATGTATTGCGCAGAGTGCATTTCACTTCTGAGGAGACTTACTGCTAGACAGCTAGAAACTAAGTACAGTAATAAGTACAGTTATTAGGCTTCTCTGCTCACTGTCATTGGATCTGCTGCCTTAACGTTACATTTTACTAATTTCTTTCACTCATTCTGCTGCTTTTTGCTGTTTGCCACTTGGTTTTGCTGCTTTTACTGTTGACTCTGCTTCTTCTTCTAATTCCACTGTGTTTTTGGCAAGAATTGTGTGGTCTTACTAAGAAATGAAACTGCTTAGGGTAATCAGCCTAGCTTAGTGTGGAGTTGGCGAGTGGTGGTTAACAACTCTCCCAGGTGCATTGTTAACTGATAGCAAGTATGGGGCCTCCTCACCTGTAGCCAACACCAATCACCTCCTTGTATTTAATACTGGCATTTGTGTGAAGCGTCAGCTTCAGCAGATGAAGACTTGGAGAACAAAGACAAAGGAGTCTTGGTGGGAGGCTAAGTGAGAGGTTAAGTGGGTTCGGTGTCTTACTTGCAATGATCAGTGTCTTTTCACAAGATTTCCGCAACCCGACATCCCTTACCTACCCACACGCTCCACAGACTCAACACCTTGTCGCAGGTAGCCTGTGGAACTGCCAGTCTACCACCCGCAAGACTGAGTTCATCTTTGGCTTTGCCATCCAACAATCCCTTGACTTCCTGAGTCCTGGGCTGCGGTCAAAAAGTCAAAAAATTACCTCCAAAGTCCTTTCCTAACCACTTTTCCTTTACCCCGATGGTAAACGTCTTGAGGTCAAGGAAAGGTGTGAAAGAGAATTCAAAAGGAATTAGGAAAAGACTACCGCAGTGCAAGGAGAATCCGACTGCCCTTACACTCGGCTGCGTAATAATAAATGATGGTGGATGTTATTGACATGGGTGGGTCAGCCAGTGAAACTACACTGTTCTGAAGGTAGACTACAGAAAGGCATCTGGATACTTCGCCCGGTGCGTTTTCACCGTGTTGTTTCATGCTGGCTCAATAAACCTGGACAACCCGGTGGAAAATATTACTTCATCACCATTTTATTTTCCTATTTATTTTGCAATAATTATGTTGTTTCATGTGAGGCACCTACATATCATTTCGTTATTATAAAGCACTGAGCTGTAGGTTGTTTCTTGTATGAAAGGTGATCAGCAAATAAAGTTTATTATCCTTATTGGATGCAATAGGAGTAGGAATGACTTTAGAGAGGTATCTCTTCTGAGTAGTCCAGTATGTCCTATGACATATGTTGAAGTAGATCTGCTGGTGTGGGGTTCTTGGAACAATGGAAAATGTTGTCCCAAACTGTCTCCCAATTAATTGCGTTCACCTCAGGGCTCAGCTCTCGCTCCCATTTCCTTGCTACTGGGAGTTCTCCTATGGATACTTGCATCAGTTTAGCATAGATCTTGGATGCTAATCCTCGCACAGGAAAATCAACAAACTATTTAATAACTG